>NW_027102672.1:202500-262812 GCF_036373705.1 Amia ocellicauda
GGGGATGCACAGAAAGCGTACTTTGATCTGGAGCTGAAGGACGCCCAGGACTATGATAAATTGAAAGCGGAGATAATGACCCGATTGGGCGTGACCACCGCAGTGAGGGCACATCGGTTTCAGCAGTGGGCCTACCAACCAGGACAACCAATCCGAACGCAGATGTTTGATATGATCCATCTGGCCAGGAAATGGCTACAGCCAGAGGTCCATTCATCAGCCGAGGTGGTGGAGGCCATAGTCCTTGACAACTACCAACGCTGTTTGCCCAAGGACGTTCGATGCTGGGTTGGCCAGAATGAGGTGCTGTCCGCTGACACCTTGGTGGCCATTGTAGAGCGGTTCTATACAGCCGGAGCAGCAGAGCATGTACCGGAGGTTAAAAACTCGTTCCCCAGGCCATGACGAACCAGCGGACCGGGTAAGATGGTTCCAAAGTACTCTGGGAAACATGACGCGCTGGATTGGAAGAAAAGAGCAAGACTGGGGGGGGCAAAGGTGGGGCCTAAAGCCGAGACTAAGGGTTATAGGGGGTCACCATCACAACCAATTGTCTGCTACAATTGTGACAAAGTAGGACATATTGCGGCCCACTGCCCAGGTAGAGAGGAACCAATGCAATGTAATGTGTGTGATATGGGGAAAGAGAAACCGGTATTTTATGCCTGCCCTGTTGGGACGGATGTTTTCATAGGCGGAGTACCTAATCCAAAACACATGTGTACAGTGATAGTCGATGAGAAAGAAGTGGCTGCTCTACTCGACTCTGGCAGTATGGTTACACTGGTCACAGAAAAATTAGTAGCGACCAACAAGCTGGATAGACATCAGGAGCTCAGTATCACATGCACACATGGTGACACACGCCCCTATCCCACAGCCCTTGTAAACATACAGACAGAGGCCGGGAAACTAGATTACGAAGTCGGTGTGGTACCCAACATGCCATATGATGTGATACTGGGACGATATTTTCCTAATTTTGGAAAACTAGATAGAAAACATAGTAAATTGGAAATGCACACTGAAAACTGTAAGCCAGAAGTTGCCTCGATCCCACAACTAGAGCTAAAAGTAGACCTGGTTCCAGTTGAGTCGACAGTGAAGGTTTTAGTTGGGGAAAATTAAACTGAAAACATAGGGGTGGAATGTAGTGACGTAGATGACCCTATGGAGGGTGAGGAACCCAGCACTAGCAGGGTGGGTGAGAATCCATTCATAGAGACCCCTGAAGCTGACAATGTAGAAGTGTCAGTGTTAGAGGGACTCCCCACTGATTTTGGCAGCGCACAGGTGCGAGATCTCACTCTACACTATGCTAAAGAAAATGTGAAGGTAGTAAATGGGACCCCTATGACTACTGCAGACCCGCCAACAGCTTATCCTTATTTTATGGTAACAAATGACCTATTGTACCGTGTAAATAAGATAGGGGTGGACATTGTGGAGCAATTGCTAGTTCCCACCCCATTCAGACGAACAGTTCTCAATCTGGCACATGGGCATATCCTGGGGGGACATCTGGGGATGGACAAAACCAAGGATAGACTCCTGAGGAGGTTTTACTGGCCAGGCGTACATGCAGACGTGACAGAACATTGTAGCTCATGTCCTGAATGTCAACTACATGCTCCTAAACCAGCCTTCAGAAGCCCATCATAGAGACCCCCTTTGCTAGGATAGCTATGGATGTGGTGGGACCTCTCCCAAAATCAGCCAGAGGGCATCAGTATATACTGGTTATTTTGGATTATGCCACCAGGTACCCAGAAGCCATTCCACTGCGGACCATGGCTTCAAAAGGTATTGCAAAAGAGCTAATGTTGATGTGTAGTAGGGTGGGGATACCGAGGGAGATATTAACAGATCAGGGCACACCCTTTATGTCTAAGGTTATGACCGATCTGTGTAAATTGTTGCAGGTTAAGCAGTTGAGAACATCAGTCTAGCACCCACAAACAGATGGGTTGGTTGAGAGATTTAATAGGACCCTGAAGTCCATGCTAAGAAAGGTAATCGATAAGGATGGGAAAAATTGGGAATTCATGCTGCCCTACTTGATGTCTGCCATTAGGGAAGTCCCACAGGCTTCCCTGGGCTTTTCGCCTTTTGAACTGTTATATGGGAGGCACCCCAGGGGGATATTAGACATAGCCCGTGAAACGTGGGAACACGAGTCCACTCCTTTCCGGAGTGTAGTCGAGCACATCAATGCTATGCAAGAGAGAATAGCCACAGTCACTCCCATTGTGAGAGAGCACCTAAGGCAGGCACAGGAACACCAACAATTCGCCTATAATCGTCAGGCTACACTGAGGGTGTTCCAGCCTGGTGATAGGGTGTTGGTGTTGGTTCCCACTGTAGAATGTAAATTTCTGGCTACGTGGATGGGACCTTATGAGATTATAGAGCGAATACGGGAAGTGAACTATAAGGTTCAGCAACCCGGCCGCCGACCCCCAGAACAAATATATCATGTCAACTTAATAAAAGCCTGTAAGGACAGGGAAGTGTTGATGTTGACTTACCCCCCTCAGCCACTAGGGACACCGAAGGTGAATATTGCAGCTGCCTTGTCACCTGACCAGTTGAAGGAGGTGAACGACTTGATAATACGTAATAGGGAAGTTTTCTCAGGCATACCGGGGCGTACCCATTTAGTCTCTCACAACATTGTGTCTCTCCCAGGAAAGAAGGTAAATATGAGGCCTTACAGGGTACCAGAAGCTCGCAGGAACACTATTAGAAATGAGGTTAAGGAAATGCTGGAGGCAGGGGTTATTGAAGAATCCCACAGTGAGTGGTCCAGCCCTATAGTCATGGTTTCCAAACCTGATGGCTCCTGGAGATTCTGTAATGATTTTAGAAAGGTTAATGAAATTTCAAAGTTTGATGCATACCCAATGCCCCGAGTAGATGAATTGTTAGAGAATATTGGGAATGCTCGCTATATTTCAACTATTGACTTAGCCAAGGGCTACTGGCAGATTCCCTTGACCCCGGGTGCCAAAGAAAAAACAGCCTTTGCAACCCCAGATGGTCTGTTTCACTACACAGTGATGCCCTTTGGCCTGCATGGTGCTCCTGCCACCTTTCAAAGGTTGATGGACCACATACTTAGACCACACAGGACGTATGCGGCAGCATATTTAGATGATGTGGTCATTCACAGTCCAGATTGGGAATCACATTTGTCTCAGCTCCAAGCGGTATTGGATTCAATACATGCAGCAGGCCTGATGGCTAATCCAACCAAATGCAATTTGGGGTTGGAAGAGGCCAAATACTTGGGCTATACAGTAGGGAGGGGTATGGTGAAACCCCAAATATCCAAGGTTGAAGCCATAAACTCTTGGCCTAGGCCTGTCAATAAAAAGCAGGTTAGGGCATTTTTAGGGTTAACTGGGTATTACCGGAGGTTTATTCCCAACTATGCTACCTTAGCGGCCCCTCTGACTGATATGACTAAGGCTACAGAACCCAATATGGTTAGATGGGGTGATACAGCAAACCGGGCTTTCCGGAGCCTACAGGAGGCGCTCTGCCGCAACCCCGTTTTAATGGTACCTGACTTTCAGAAAGAATTTATAGTCCAGACGGACGCCTCTGAGGTGGGGATCGGAGTGGTTTTGTCCCAAAGAATGGGTGATCACGAACACCCGGTGTTGTTCCTTAGCAGAAAGTTGGAATCCAATGAAATAAATTATTTGGTAGTTGAAGAAGAATGTTTGGCAGTGAAGTGGGCTTTGGACAGTCTTCGATACTATTTGTTGGGCAGGCACTTCACCCTGATCACTGACCATGCCCCCCTCACTTGGATGCATCGTTCGAAAGACAGGAATGCCCGTGTGATGAGGTGGTTTTTGAGTCTCCAACATTTTCATTTCACCCTGCAGCACAGGCCAGGGAAGGCCATGGGGAATGTTGATGGGCTGTCCCGGGTGCATGCTTTTTTGCGGCTGTCGCTCGACCTATGGGGTCGCAGCTGGGGGGGAGGATGTGGGACAAACCAAGGGGCAGGGTCATACATGGCAGACATGTCAGGCCAGGTCTGCTGCAAGGTCTGCACTCTAGGGAAGAAAACCGACCCTAGACAACTACACTCCCCAGAAACCCTCAGGCAGCCTAATGTGGTCACTTGGTGCTACTTCCTCAATTATTCACCAAGTATATAAGGCGGAAAGATAGAGTCAAGCTAGAAGGTCAGGCCAGAAGCTAGTTTGATTTCTGTTTGTTATTTACGATGATAACCTTGGAAACAATGTCAAACGGTATGACCTACGTGCCTGTTCCCTAAAACCATGTGTAGACCTATGGACTCTGTTCTATAATGATATATGTTCTGCTTAGTTAGCCTTTAAGATAACATAGTAATGACTTTCTAGCATGTATGCATGTATGTATGTCCAATTGCTTTGACAATACAAATGAATTGAATTGAGAGGGAGAGAGAGAGAGAGAGAGAGAGAGAGAGAGAGAGACAGACAGACTGAAAAACAGACAAACAGACACACACACACACACAGACATACACACACACACACAGAGCCAGCCAGCCAGCCAGCTCAGCGATGACATCACGAGCCTCTCTCAGCTGACTGCTATGACATCACAGAGCACGTACATTCCGTTGCTTGCCGTCTGACAACCACTCAGTCACCGCCAGCCAGACTGGCTGGCTGGCTGGATGTGGGGGATGCTTGCTGCTGCTGCGTACCTTAGCAAGCTTATTTGCTTGACCGGCCTTCCAACTCCTCTGCCCACATGCCCACCTATGCCCGATCTGCTGTTCACCTGGTCACAGCTCCGCCCCAACAAGGCAGATTCTCCCAAAAATGGTACAAACTGATCCACGTTCCCCTCCACGGAAAGCTTTAGCCCAAAATAAGGGACAAATTCTGTAACAACATAATGGATGCCCACCCAACCTGTGACAAAACTGAGAAAAAAGAAAAACGCCAGTCCTCCTGGGGGAGGGACACACAGCCACCCTGGCTGCCCAATATGTCAGCGCCTACCACAGCCTGAGGGACACAGTGACACACGAGCACCGGCTGTAAATATAATGTAAATACTTGTTTGTTATGCATGTCATTGTATTTCAAAAAAGGAATCTGGAAATAGTAAACCTATTTTCTTTATTTGTATGTATTAAAGATCACATTTTTTTACATTTTCATTTTCTGTACTTCATTACATCTTATTGTGATTCATAATTCTATTATTTATTTTCCGTGTAGATGTATGTATGTATGTATGTATGTATGTATGTATGTATGTATATGTATGTATGTCCAATTGCTTTGACAATACAAATGAATTGAATTGAGAGGGAGAGAGAGAAGAGAGAGAGAGAGAGAGAGAGAGAGAGAGAGAGAGAGAGGAATATGAGCTCCTAAAAAACATTTGTTTTTATACATAAGCGGATTTAATTTGTCATTTACAAATGAATATATAGCACTATAAACATACACAGAAGACATGGAATAGAAATTCAGAAGAAAAAGTATTCAAAAAATAATAATTTTAAGAGAAACACAAAAAGAAGAAAGCAGAGAGACAGTTCAGGAAGAAAAGTCAGAAAAGAAAAGCTGAAGACAAGAATTGGAGGTAAGACCTTTCACCTATAGAGACAAATAATTAAACAAAAAAATATGTATTAATAAAATAAATAAGCATTCTCAGTAGTTGACTCAGCCAATGAAAATGCAGAGCTCCAATTTGAATAGAGTGACAGTAGGAGAGAGCCCAACTGCCACTGAGACTGATAGAAATCTATCGAACAGCAGTCTGACTGCAGAGCTGCCTTTTGAAATCCGATACCCTGAAGACATTCGCTCTGCACAGGCTAAGAAGGACTACAAACAAGCTGTGATGAGAGCATCTCCTGAGACCCTCATCCTAGACTACACCGGTAAAGGAGAAAACAGGGTCAAGAACAATCTACTGTTCTACACCCAGTACCCCACCGCCTTTCACAAAACCCTGTGCCAGACATACCCCAATAACAACAAGAGGGGCATTAGCAGAGGCAGGCAGATCTCAGTGCTGGTAGAGAAAGACACAGACAGTGTGATGCTCACTTTTAATGTATACCACAACGGGACCATCATGGTGCAGGGCAGCGAGAGCAGCCTGGACCAATTATCTCTCGGCTTCCACACCTCAAAGCAGCAGACTGAGGTAGAGAAACACGAGCCAGAGCCGGCCACCCTGCAGTCTGCCCCCAGCCACACGGAGCCAGACAGTGCCCCATCTCCCACAGACTGCCCCCCTGTCTCCCCAAAACTCTCCAGCAACATTAAAACACTAAAGGAATGCCTATCAGTGCTGGAGCTGAAGTTTGCGGAGTTCAGGGACTAAAGATGCACCACAAGGCTGAGATCCATGAGCTGAGAGCAGCAGTGAGAGACCAGGAGGAGCAGAGCCAAACCCTGAGGACGGAGCTGCACAGAGCGAGGGAGGAGCTGACCAGGACACCCCAGCACAGCCAGCTGAGGAGCCTGCAGAGCCAGCTGGAGAAGCTAAGAGAGGAGCACAGAGACTGCACTGCACTGACCCCACAACACCTACAACCCCTGACGCACCCACTGATGCACCCACTGATCCACCCACACTCCCCACCACTCCTGACACCCCCACTATCACCAGACCTGCCACTAATACACAAACCCCTGAAACGCCACTCCCCTAAAACACACCCGCTGCCCCCACCACTCCCGACGCAAAACCCGGAGTGGCAGGTCAACACAGAGGTGGTCATTCTGAGCGACTCCAATGGGAAGTTCCTGGATGAGAGGCGCCTCTTCCCTGGGCGAAAAGTGAAAAAGCTTTGGTGCCCGACAGCACAGAGAGCCCTGGAGCTGCTCTCCAAGAGGAGGCTGTGCCAGGTCAAACACATCCTCATCCACACCGGCACTAACGACCTGAGTGCCCGCAGGGGCGATGTGGCCTCAGCCCTGAGACAGGTGGCAAAGAAAGCCACAGAGGAATTCCAAACTGCCAAAATCACCATCTCCACACTGCTGCCCCGCACAGACGTGCCCCTGCACATCATCCAGGCCATCAACGCAGAAGTATCCCGAAGATGTGCCCTCCTCCCCAACGTCCACCTGGCACACCACTGAGACATCCAGCCACATCACCTGTATGACCACGTCCACCTCAACAAGACGGGTGTGAGGAAGGTCCGTTTTTAGTGTTTCTCTGAACACATCCAAGCTTACCTAGGCGCTACATATTATTTTCAATTACCCGTAATTCTGATCTGTATTTTGGCTTGTTAATAGAAGTTATTGAAGTTGGACTCCTAATTCAAAATAACCAATATGTATCTCAACGTAATTTACTGACAGACATCACTCTTTATCACTTTCACTTTTGAAGGAACTGCTTTGTATTCTGTGTATTGTTTTATTGTAGTGCTGCTTCCTTTCTTGGCCAGGTTTTACTTGCAAAAGTGATTTTATTCTCAATGTAAGCTCAAAGTCAAATAGTTTAAATAAGAAAACAATGTATTGAAATGAGAACATCATGAACCTGTGTAATTGTGCTGAAGGACAAGCACTGAAAGCAGAGAGAATTTTGTGTTTGGCATTGAATAGCCTTAAAGAAAACTATGCCGTTTTTGGAAACTTTCATATTTAAGTTGAATGTAGGCAAAAACATTCCAGTCACTCTGAAGAGAGAATACAGTTTACTGTTCGAATAAGTAGCCCCTGAATTGAAGATAAAAATCAAAAGTGCTGTTCGTAATTAGTTTACACTTTTACATCAGATGTCTTGTTTTTGCGTTCCAAATTGAGGAGTTGTGGCATATAATGTAAATGAAGTTACTTCACTAGTAGTGCGATTTCTACGTTGTGTATGTGTGTTTGTATATATGAACTCATACATTTTTTTAAGATTGTATTTGGAAAACAAATTCAGGTATAGCACGTGTCCCCCTTTTGAATGGGTTCTATATATAACATTTTAAAACGAATGGTTCTGTGTAGAACGCTATGTTTGGGGGTTCTTCATGTAACCCCTTTGAAGGGGTTCTACATAGAACCATAAAGGGATCCACCAGAGCGATTACTCGAGGAACCCTTTATGGTTCTGTGCAGAACAATTTCTTCTAAGAGTGTGGAGTGTCGCCACACAATTTCTCTCAGAGGGCTTTTGACCAATGGCAATCCAATCCTGAATGACGTCACCACTATCCTGTTGTACTTTATGGGAGAGATGTATTAAGTAGTTTATAATGAGAAGAATAACAATAATCACCTGTTTTTCATAGGTTTTGTATCCATGGTCTCCTTCATATTAGGAAAGGAAGTTGATCCATAGCCTACTCAGAGACAACTGAGAGTTGGTCTCTGAGCAGCAGCACAAAGGGGTCGAGTCTCTCAATGTCCGTGTGTTGGAGATATTCCACCATATTGGTCCCAGCCTTTAAAACAATGTTAAAGAAGATGTTAAAGATATTGTAGAAATATATTGCAGAAGAGCAGAACTACAATCACACTTTTTCAATGCTATTGCTGTTTTCTACCTCCCTGGTGAGGTACCAATGCGGGAAGTTTGAGAGAGTATTTCTAAAATGTGTATGATCCAATACACACAGTTATTTAAAAAGCTGACGTCTTGTACATGCTCACCAGAACCAAGCCTAATTAAATAACACATTTAATATTAAATAAGTACATGTGCAGTAGCCACTTGGACAATTACAGATCCCCAGGTCAAAACACAACAGAAAGACATGAAAGATCGTATTTTCAAATCACATCTGTGGCCCCCATAACTGTAATTTGGTATTAGTGGGTCAAAGGATTTATTTGGTTCAAGTGATAATAAGATCATATTTTGAAAACAAACACTACAGGATGTCATATTTAAAATGACTGTGAGTACCTTTCTTTAGTGACGGTTCTGAGGGGGGCAGGGATTAGTTGAGTGTGCTAATTGGAGCTGTAAAGTGTGCAGAGAAAATACAAATGTTTTCTTTTAATATGAAAACAAAGAACTTTTTTTTAACACCGACCTGGGATTGTGTTTCTTTCCAAGTTTCCTTATTGTTTCTGAGAAGAGACTGTTCACTTGCAAAGTGAACTGGACCCGTGTGACTCGCAGGTAAGGAGAGCCCGTGTTGAACTAAGATGGCTACAGTGAGTTTTCCTGGACAAAGCTCGGGCAAAGGATAGCGCAGAGTGCACCTGCACCTGAGATTGTGTTGAGAAGCTTTGTGATAAGAGCAGGTAAAGAGGGAAAAGAAACACAAGTATTTTCTTTGTTTGAAGAACACATTTTGTTTTAACTGAAACGGGACTACAACTTTTGAAAGGGAAATAGTTGCTAGTGCACTGTATTTTTATTGAGTTTATTAGAAGAAAAAAGCTTATATTTTGGACAGAACGAACTCGTTTGGCATGCAACTAGCAGCAAACGATGTGAAGCAAACAAAACAGTTAGCAAGTTAGCAAGTTAGCAAGTTACAGTCTGTCCTAGGTCCGGGGGTGCTTATGGTTGTTTATGGGTTCCCTTACCTTAGCCAGTGTCATGTACGGGTGTCCGTACCTTACTGGAGTGTTTGTTTTTATTATAATATATATACATAATATAATATATAATAATGTAATATTTCAGATAAATCGTCACAGTGAGTGACACCAGCATTATTGGTTTTTTGAGAAATAAAAAAACAGAATGTAGAGAAGAAAATGTTGGAAGGAAGTTGGGAGAAAGACTGGTCTCCGAAGGAGCACCGGGACTGGTGGAAGCAACAACAACCAGATAAGACAGAGAAAGGAATTGTGATATTGTGTCAGGTTGGTGAGAATCAAGAAAAGAAAATAACAGAAATGGAAGATCATCATAAACAGTAATGTGAATTGAGAGAAGAAGTTGTGAAAAATACGATAGAATTAATAGAACTACAAGGCAAATTAGAAGGGCAAGAAAAGTGGTCAGAAAAGGTGAAGGTGTAGGTGCACGATGTGCTGCCGTGTTAGGAGCGCGTCGCGACACAGATCACTCCGAGGACGACAGGCCCGATTGGGATGATTTAGATCGCAAAGCATGGGAATATGAAAAAGGAGGTTTTGCTAGCGCTCCTCCCCCATATAATCCGGAATATAAATCAATCACTGATTTTGGTTATAATAATACATTGTATCCAGATCTGACCGCTCTGAAAACGGTCCCAGCTGCACCCATGCAAGTCAAAACTAGACAGAGTAAAGAGGAAGGTCAATCAATAGTCTATACGACTAAAACCCATGTCCCCTTCTCCCCAGGAGAAAAAGAAATGATATGGGCGTCCCTCCCAAAATTAAAACCAAACCAGGGTAACACAACTTTTTGGGATATTCTAGATGAAAAGATGGTTATTCACCTCCTTCACCCGCACGATGTACACATCATCGTGAAGGCTAAATGTCCGCCCAACATTTGGATACAGTTACTACGAGAATATCAGACCGGGGAGTGGGCTAATGTAGCCTCTACAGATGAGGAGGAAATAACAGAACTTTTTCACAATGGATCAAGAAAACTGAGATAGTGAAATAATGAAATAATCGAGTGGGATTATTTGACATTTTATTCTAAATAATCATAAGCTTAAATAATAAGTTATAAGGGCTGTTTGAGACACTGCAGGGTCAATAAAACATGCCACAGATCGGATATCTGAATTATCTTTAGATATCAATGTGTATGTGCTTTGTGTGTTTATGAATATGTATAGTTTGAAGGTGATATAAGGTAAATGTCTATGTTTTGGCAATCATTTTAGAATTATATTTAAAAATGTAACAACAGATTTATCATATTCATGAGGATCTTTGGCTCTATACAGAGTGCCTCAAGCATCAGAAATCAGAAAGAAAGACTATTATAAGAAAAGTAATCCAAAATATACATTGAATAAACAGATGGATAATAATAGTAATACATAAATAGTCATGGTGTCTCCACAAGAAGAACCAGAATTTGTTTGTTAAACATCATGTTATGGACAAGCTCTGTCAAAAGTCAAATTCAAGGAAACGAAAGGCTAGAAGAGAGCCTGGTGCAGCCCTGACAGCCTGTGAAAGCAGGAGAATGTAAACAGTCTGGTGACATGTTACAGTCTTTCAGAAAATGTTTGGTTATTGGTGCCTAGCATATAATACCTGAAATGAAAGTCAAAGTAGACCATGGTTTTAAGATGAGTGATGTAGGAAAAGGGTAAGATACCGCAGAAGTATAAGATTACAACTATAGAATAAGTAAGCTCAAGTAATATAAAATGCTTTACAGGAGAAAAGGAAGAATGGAAAGGAAGAGTAAAAGAGAAGGTGTCCTAGGATTATGGGAATCATTATTGAGATCAATGGCCTATTGGCTAATATTTTGTTAGGTACATATATGACTTCAATAAACGAATAATGGAGTGACATCTGTATAAATATAAATAAAACATATTGATAAAAAAACCTGAATACATTTCTTGTAAGAAATTAAGAATAGGAGAAAGAATAGCTTTTAGAATGCAGAGCAATGTTAACCAAAGTTGAAGAGGGTTTGAGTAAGTTGACGAGGGTCTGAGTAAGTTGATAAGGCTTGGGAAGCAGGAAAAGGTGAGTTTGATGTGTGTGAGACAAATGTGCTGCCACTTTTAGCACAGAGAGCTTCTGATGGTGATTGAATGAAACGTGGGAAAATAAATAAACTTGATGTAGGATAAATGAATAAATAATTGAATGAGATATGAGCCGCAGAGACCTCCCACATTGGAAAGTGGACTACAGCAGATAATCCTCTCCTCTCCCAGGGCAGGGTGATTAAGTGGGGACGCGTGTGAAGAGTGCAGGTGGACCCAGGTGAGTTGTGAAAGAAAGAAGAAACAAAAATAATAAGGCACGCGTGCAAACAATCAAAATAATACTAAGTGAATAACAAATTAAACAATAAAGTGAAAGATAATCAACACACAAAATAATGGCAATATAGAACCAAACAAAATACACAAGCCATATTGCATAAAGTGAAGTGAAATATAAATATAATAAGTAATGGTGATTAAGGAGCTAATTAACACCGTCCGTGACATTTACATTGGTTGGGTGTGTGGATACCAGTAATAATTTTTGTTTTATTGAAATACAAAATAATTCTATTTTTCCGAAGTGCTGAACTTTAATACAGTCTAGAAAGATTAATTTTTTGTCTTGGGCTATATTATTATTACCATAGTTTTTCTATTGTATAAGTATCTTGGAGTAGAGGCATAGGTGGGCATGTGGGCAGAGGAGTAGGAAGGCCGGTCAAGCAAATAAGCTTGCTAAGGTACGCAGCAGCAGCAAGCAGCCCCCACATCCAGCCAGCCAGCCAGTCTGGCTGGCAGTGACTGAGTGGTTGACAGACGGCAAGCAACGGAATGTACGTGCTCTGTGATGTCATAGCAGTCAGCTGAGAGAGGCTCGTGATGTCATCGCTGAGCTGGCTGGCTGACTGGCTGGCTGGCGGGCTGGCTGGCTCTGTGTGTGTGTGTGTTTGTGTGTGTGTCTGTTTTTCTGTTTGTCAGTCTGTCTGTCTGTCTCTCTCTCTCTCTCTCCCTCTCAATTCATTTGTATTGTCAAAAGCAATTGGACATACATACATTCATATATATATATATATATATATATATATACATACATACATGCTAGAAAGTCATTACTATGTTATCTTAAAGGCTAACTAAGCAGAACATATATCATTATCGAACAGAGTTCATAGGTCTATACATGGTATTAGGGAACAGGCACGTAGGTCATTCTGTTTGACATTGTCTCCAAGGTTCTCATTGTAAATAACAAAGAGAAATCAAACTACCTTATGGCCTCCTGACCTTCTAGCTTGACCTTATCTTTCTTAAGTATACAAGAGAGAAAAACAGTTGTGAGAAAAGAATTTCTAACTTTCCTTCCACACATACATACATACATACATACATACAAACCAGAGGCATGCAAAAAAATATAAAGAGGAAGAAAATGTTGTATAGCACATACAAAAGGGATGGTGATGAAACAAAATACATAGAATATGTTGAGCTGCAAAGAGATCTTAAGAAAGGGATCAGGAAAGCAAAGAGGGAAATAGAAAGAAACATAGCTCTTGGAGCTACAACCATTGCAATGAGCTTTTTTCAAAATTACAACAGCAAGCGGTCAATTAAGGAGGAGGTGAAACAGATAAAGGGCAAAAATGGAGGTATCTTGGAAAACGAACAAGATGTGGCAAATATTCTAAATGAGTATTTCACAGAGGTTTTTACAAAAGAAAAAACAGATGACATGCCACAGGTTGACAATCAATCCAGTCAAACCCTAAGAGAGATCAGGATAAATGAGGAGGAGGTACTAAAGGGACTAGCAGAATTAAAATCAAACAAATCACCTGGGCCAGATGGGATATTTCCAACAGTACTTAAAGAAATGAGGGAAATTATGTATAGGCCGTTAACTCGATTATTTCAAATGACACTTAGAACAGGGGATGTTCCCACTGACTGGAAGACAGCAAATTTCATACCAATCCACAAGAAAGGGGACAAAACTGAGCCAGGAAATTACAGACCAATCAGTCTCACCTGCATCACCTGTAAAATGTTGGAAAAAATGATTAGACAGAAAATAGAGGAGCATCTCAATGAAAACCATATTCTTGGAGATAGTCAACATGGGTTTAGACGAGGCAGATCATGTCTTACTAACTTAATAAATTTTTTTGAACATGCAACTGCAGCTGTAGATCACGTGAAAGCATATGATATGATATACTTAGATTTCCAAAAAGCTTTTGATAAGGTTCCACACCAAAGACTGATCCTCAAATTGGAAGCTGTAGGCATTCAGGGTCATGTAAGTAGATGGATTATGAACTGGTTGATGTATAGGAAACAGATTAGAGGAGTCACTTCTAACTGGAGTGAGGTTGTTAGTGGAGTTCCACAGGGATCAGTACTAGGGCCTTTGCTTTTTCTAATCTATATTAATGATCTGGACTCTGGGATACTTAGCAACCTTGTCAAATTTGCAGATGATACTAAAATAGGTGGCTTAGCAGATACAATCTTGGCAGCACATGCTATTCAGAGGAACTTAGATAAATTCAGTTGTGGGCTGACACCTGGCAAATGAAATTCAATGTGGACAAGTGCAAGGTAATACATGCAGTAAAACAAAAATGTCCACTATAATTACACTATGGGAGGTACAGATCTAGATGAAGTAATGCATGAGAAAGACCTAGGAATCTATGTGGATTCACTTTCTCCATCCAAACAATGTGGGGAAGCAATACAAAAGGCATACAGAATGCTAGGGTATATCGTCAAAAGTGTAGAATTTAAGTAATGTTAAGACTGTACAATGCGCTAGACCTCATCTGGAATACTGTGTACAGTTCTGGGCACCACACTTCAAGAAGGATATTGCTGCTTTAGAGACAGTTCAGAGGAGAGCAACCAGACTTATTCCAGGTCTGAAGGGAAAGTCCTACTCGGAGAGACTGAGGGAACTGAACCTTTTCACCCTGGAACAGAGGAGATTACGTGGGGACTTGATCCAAGTCTTCAAAATCATGAAAGGTTCCTCAAACCAGAGGAGCTTTTCCAGATCAGCAGGGACACACGCACCAGGGGACAACAAATGGAAATTGGGCTTCAAGGCATTCAAGATGGAAAGTGGTAGAAGCTGAAAGTTTGGGAACATTTAAAAATAGACTGGATAGGATCCATGGATCACTTAGATATTAATGGACACCAAACGAGCATGATGGGTCGAATGGCCTCCTCTCGTTTGTAAACTTTCTTATGTTCTTATGTTCTTATGTTCTTATGAATGTTCCCTAAGCATGTTTCAAATGTTCCCTAATTTATGTTACAAATGTGCCTTAGCACCTCTCTCTCTCTCTCTCTCTCTCTCTGTCTCAATTCAGTGCATTTGTATTGTCAAAGCAATTGGACATGCATACATACATACATACATATATATGGAAAATAAAAAATATGTGTACATCTCTGCATTAATGGTGCCCTAACAGATGTGCAAGTTACATGACAGACAGACAGACAGACACTCACACACACTTTCACACACACACACACACACACACTTTCACAGACAGACAGACAGACAGACACACACACACACACACACACACACTTGTATACCTGACACGTATAGAAGACTGGATAGGGAGATATAAATAGCAATGGGGAGACTCTTGTACTTGGTGTGGCTCTATCCATATAGTGGGGCCAGCAGCCACTTAGCAGGTGCAGCAATAGAAGCTCAGCCTGGGGAGACTGGATTTAGCATTTCCTCTCCATTTTGATAAGTATCCATAATCATTTCTGCAAAATACTTCTATGATACCTATGTATGTTTTTTACTTGTACTATATTATACTATCAAGTATCAGTGTACACATACAATGTGACCTGTTACATTAATACAGAGGCCACGGAAGGCCAGATCACTAATAGCCACTGTCCCCTGATATTACACTTTTTTACAATCACTTTGGCACTCATTTCAGAACCTTGATGTCATTTTTCAAAACTCTAGACACTAAACTCACACCCGATGATCAAAATGCACATTTTTCAATTGCTTGGATACAATACACATCAACCTCAGATCATTTGTTCATTGAACTAAAATGATACAACTTAACGTCAAAGTATTACCATTTCAAAATGCAATTCACACATTACATCTGAGATCACTGTCTATTCATTTCATTACAAAGATCTAACTATCAATTGATACAGCTGCTCAAAATGATAAGTGACTGTTGCATTACTCTTAATTCATAGTTTTATGGAAACTGACGAACAGTATTCCATGTTTCGATCATGAAAGTTTCAGGATAATGAGATCCATTGACACCAATAACCGAGGAGCATGAACCAGTTGGACTACATTATCTATGGATGTAATATTTCATCATCATTCATCATCATGTAGCACTTTTCCACACCATGTTTTCAGTGTGTAAGGAAAGTTAGAAATTCTTTCTCTAATACCTGTTTTTCTCTCTTGTATACTTAAGAAAGATAAGGTCAAGCTAGAAGGTCAGGCCAGAAGGTAGTTTGATTTCTGCTTGTTATTTACGATGAGAATCTTGGAGACAATGTCAAACAGTATGATTGAAGTGCCTGCTCCCTAATCCATGTGTTGATCTATGAACTCTGTCCTATAATGATATAAATTCTGCTTAGCTAACTTTTAAGATAACATAGTAATGACTTTCTGATTATAACCAGCTCTTTGATTTTTGTGTATAAAAGCTCTGACTGTTAAAATGAAGGCAGAGCGACTTTGGGATCTTCTTGAGTCACTGTTCCTCTCCACGCTGCGTGTATTAAAGGCTTTGCAACTAACGCTCCAACCTAGTTGAAGATGATTCTTCTTCCACATCAGATATGACATTACTGTATGTATGCAGGCCCTTGTAATTGCTTTTCCAATACTGCCAACTGGTTATTGATGATTGATTTCACATTGTGGTACGAGTATCGAGTGAAATGAGTGCTATCCACCCGAGCAACACAGTGATAACATGGAGCCGGCAGGTCATCCAGGTCACAATAGAGGTCAAGCAGTGGGAGGAGGAAGACGTGGTGGTCAAAGGAATGGAAGGGGACATGCACCCCTTCTGAGAGGTGGTCGTGGGCCTCGTCATAGAGGAGGGCTTAGGCCTCACCAGAGAGGCAGCCATGGGCCTCATTTGAGAGGTGTTGGGGGAACGTGGTAGAGGACAAGGCCACGGACCAGACAGCGGCAGCAACAGCAAATAGTGTCCAGTGAAATCCGAGAAATAGTTGTAGAACATGTTGTAAATCATGGCATGACCATGACTGAGGCAGCTACAATGATTCAATCAAACCTCAGAATCAACTCAGGATCAACTGTGGCCTCAATCATCAGAAATGTCCGTACTGAGAAGCGGCAAGTCTTCAGCATGCACTAAACATTAGGCTACTCTCAATTGTCAAATGACTGTATACTGCATACCAATGTGTAGCACAGAGTATAGTGTGCCTTTTGAAAGAAATGCAGAGTGAAGCAGCTGATGACTGAGTATGTTCAGGTATGTTCAGTTTCAAGATGCCTCTTGTGAAAAATGGTTGTGAGAACCTGAACCTGAACACAGGGCTGATGGAAATTTAGAAGTACAGTAATCAATCCTTTGTTTTGCTTTTTACACTAAGCCAGGTGAGGAACACTGCAGTTGACATTTTACTGTAGTTTTGTTCGTTTTTGTAGCTAATTATTTTTGCATGGATTCAAAGAAACCTATGGTGTGATTTGATTGTATTGCATCAATACATTTCAGATTTTGTTCAATGATTCCACTGTGTCTGTAGTATTCTCTCTACTAGTCCTTTTACAGTGATGTATTTATGTGTAGTACCATAATGAAACATGTATCACATATTTTGTACTACAATATTTAATGATTGTACGAACAACTACACAGTGAAACTATCGGTATCTTCTGTGTTACTATGTTACTATGGTATTTCATGATAAATGAGTTATTTGAACCAACAAGTCTGCAAGTGCTAGGTTTCTTTAAAGATATGAATGCACAATGCAATGTTTTGAACATTGGACAGCCTGTGTTACAAGTGATGACCGTTTTGAGTTTTGTGTCTAGAGTTTTGAAAAATGACATCAAGGTTCTGAAATTAGTGACAAAGTGATTGTAAAAAACTGTATATTCATCCTATTTAATGTGCTCTTTTAAAATGTACTTTTCTTTTTTATGTTGCCATTTCTGTTCTACCAATGTTTCAGTTGTTAGCCAAAGATTGACAGAGTACATCTCATACACACAGGCCAGACAGCAAAGATTTCTTTTTGAAATTCAATTACAAATGCTGCATGAACTCATCAATACGATTAGAGCTCCTGAAAGCAATATAACTAACTCACTCTACAGCATCTCATTAGCAGTGAAAAGAAATCAAGAAAGTTGGGACAGTCGACTGTTTACCACTATGTAACATCACCTTTTCTTTTAATAACACTTATTAAGCACTTGGGCACTGAAGACACCACTTGGTTAAGTTTAGCAAGTGGGATTTCCCCCCATTCATCCATTATGCATTTCCTCAGCTGCGCAACTGCACAGGGCCTTCGTTGTCTTAATTTGCACTTCATAGTGCGCCACACATTCTCAATTCGGAGACAGGTCAGGACTGCAGGCAGGCCATGCTAGCACCCGCACTCTCTGCCTACGCAACCATGCGCTTGTAATCTGGGCAGAATGTGGTTTGGCGTTATCCTGCTGAAAAATGCAGGGACGTCCCTGGAAAAGATGATGTCTCGATGGCAGCATATGTTGCTCCAAAATGTGTACATCTCTTTCTGCAAAAATGGTGCCCTCACAGATGTGCGAGTTACATGACAGACACTCATACACACTGTCACACCCATACACACACAAACACACACTTTCACAGACAGACACACGCACACACACACACACACACACACACACTTTCACAGACAGACAGACAGACACACACACTTTCACACACAATCACTTTCACAGACAGACACACACACACAAACTTACATACATACATACATACATACATACAGTGAGGGAAAAAAGTATTTGATCCCCTGCTGATTTTGTACGTTTGCCCACTGACAAAGAAATGATCAGTCTATAATTTCAATGGTAGGTGTATTTTAGCAGTGAGAGACAGAATAACAACAAGAAAATCCAGAAAAACGCATTTCAAAAAAGTTATAAATTGATTTGCATGTTAATGAGGGAAATAAGTATTTGATCCCCTATCAATCAGCAAGATTTCTGGCTCCCAGGTGTCTTTCATACAGGTAACGAGCTGAGATTAGGAGCACTCTCTTAAAGGGAGTGCTCCTAATCTCAGCTCGTTACCTGTATAAAAGACACTTGTCCACAGAAGCAATCAATCAATCAGATTCCAAACTCTCCACCATGGCCAAAGAGCTGTCCAAGGATGTCAGGGACAAGATTGTAGACCTACACAAGGCTGGAATGGGCTACAAGACCATCACCAAGCAGCTTGGTGAGAAGGTGACAACAGTTGGTGCGATTATTCGCAAATGGAAGAAACACAAAATAACTGTCAGTCTCCCTCAGTCTGGGGCTCCATGCAAGATCTCACCTCGTGGAGTTTCAATGATCATGAGAACGGTGAGGAATCAGCCCAGAACTACATGGGAGGATCTTGTTAATGATCTCAAGGTAGCTGGGACCATAGTCACCAAGAAAACAATTGGTAACACACTATGCCGTGAAGGACTGAAATCCTGCAGCGCCCGCAAGGTCCCCCTGCTCAAGAAAGCACATGTACAGACCCGTCTGAAGTTTGCCAATGAACATCTGAATGATTCAGAGGAGAACTGGGTGAAAGTGGTCTCAGATGAGACCAAAATCAAGCTCTTTGCCATCAACTCAACTCGCCGTGTTTGGAGGAGGAGGAATGACCTCAAGAACACCATTCCCACCATCAAACATGGAGGTGGAAACATTATGCTTTGGGGCTGTTTTTCTGCTAAGGGGACAGGACAACTGCACCGCATCAAAGGGACGATGGACGGGGCCATGTACCATCAAATCATGGGTGAGAACCTCCTTCCCTAAGCCAGGGCATTGAAAATGGGTCAAATACTTATTTCCCTCATTAACATGCAAATCAATTTATAACTTTTTTGAAATGCATTTTTCTGGATTTTCTTGTTGTTATTCTGTCTCTCACTGCTAAAATACACCTACCATTAAAATTATAGACTGATCATTTCTTTGTCAGTGGGCAAACGTACAAAATCAGCAGGGGATCAATTACTTTTTTCCCCCACTGTACATACATATATATGGAAAAGAAACATTACAAGTATAAATCACAATAAGATGTAATAAAGTACAGATAAACAAAGTGTAATAAAATGTGATCTGTTTGAAAATGCAGGGACGTCACTGGAAAAGATGATGTCTGGATGGCAGCATATGTTGCTCCAAAATGTGTACATCTCTTCTGCAAAAATGGTGCCCTCACAGATGTGCGAGTTACATGACAGACAGACAGACAGACACTCACACACACTGTCACACCCACACACACTAACTTTCACACAGAGACAGACACACACACACACACACACACACACACACACATACATACATACATATGGAAAAGAAACAATACTTTTATAAATCACAATAAGATGTAATAAAGTACAGAAAAACTAAATGTAAGAAAATGTGATCTTTAATACACACAAATATGTATGGCTGGTCGGATGCGTCTTGGACTCGGGTTCCTCTTCATTACGTATAACGCTTTTGCCTTTTGCTAAAGCTTTCCGTGGAGGGGATCGTGGGTGAGTTTGTACCATTCTTGGGGGGCTCTGCCTTGTTGGGGCGGAGCTGTGATCCAGGTGAACAGCAGATCGGGCATAGGTGGGCATGTGGGCAGAGGAGTAGGAAGGCCGGTCAAGCAAATAAGCTTGCTAAGGTACGCAGCAGCAGCAAGCAGCCCCCCCATCCAGCCAGCCAGCCAGTCTGGCTGGCAGTGACTGAGTGGTTGACAGACGGCAAGCAACGGAATGTACGTGCTCTGTGATGTCATAGCAGTCAGCTGAGAGAGGCTCGTGATGTCATCGCTGAGCTGGCTGGCTGGCTGGCTCTGTGTGTGTGTGTGTCTGTGTCTGTCTGTTTTTCTGTTTGTCAGTCTGTCTGTCTGTCTCTCTCTCTCTCTCTCTCCCTCTCAATTCAATTCATTTGTATTGTCAAAGCAATTGGACATACATACATACATACATACATATATGTAGCGTAAGGTACACTTATACATTTCAATTAAAGAAGTGAATTCATAGTATCACCTTATCACGAATCCTGGAGTCTTGTAGAACTCAATTTCTGTAATAATTGGACGCAGACACCAATTCCAAAGATATAAATTGTCAAATTTATTTAAAAACAAAGACTAAATGTAGCACTACACTAATTATACAAAAGGGAAAAACTAATTAAAATTCAACTCTAGATCAACAAATCAAAGACAAATCACTTCCGTGACCAAATCAAAGACCATGGGATCCCATAGGATAACACACAAATCTTTAAACAAAAAAGGTTATAAACACATTGACTACAATACCGGTTAGTAATTCTAGGAATCACTAAGAAACAGTTGAAAGTGCTAAATTGCAGTTTCAGAAGATGAAAAAAAACTGTAACTGATGGGATATGTAGTACTTTATACTCGAGTGGTCTATGCGATTACACCCTGTTGGTGTTATTAAGAACGCCAAGTACCAGAATGCAGAGCGGGACTGTTTTTTGTGCCGTGACTTGTCGGGGGAAAAAGGTGCAGAAAAAACGGACGAGAAGGTGAAGGTAGTATGGCGGTGATGCACGTGTTGGTGAAGTGGGAAAGCGGGGTCGACAAAGACTCTTACAGCGTGATTCCCACTGCTTGCTTTCGCAATTTTGATTTATTCAGCATTGCTGATGATGACGAAGAGACGACTCGAAACTTCAGAGCAGAGTGGAGAGACACGAACAAACCTCCAAAAGGTGGATGGCCTGTCCATGAAGCGCAGATCATTATGACTGGTAACAATGTTTATTTAAAAAAAAAACATTAAAGTCTTTACATGCTATTTGATATATACAATCACAGTATATTTGAAATGAATGTTTAAGTTATTAATGTGTTGTACTTCTAACATACTCTTATAACATGGTAGGTGGTGGTGAGGGCGCTAAAACTCGTCATACTTGACTGGCATTTGTAAGAACGATTTATTGTGTGTTGTGCTATACAATAAAATCCCCCAAATCACAAAATAAATTAAACCAGATATAATTTAACTTCAGTTTTGATTCAGTGTTGGCTGTTCATCTTAATTTGTATGGTCAAAGCACAGTATTTTTATGACAAATAAATATAATCCCCAAATATCTGTGGACATAATGCAGGGTTTTATTTATTTTATTTTTATTTTAGGAAAAGAAGGCGAACTAAGAAGAAAACTTAATGACCTAACAAAAATGCCCTGTCCTAAAATGAAGAGAGTACCTAAACCAAACAAAAAACTTCAAATTTCAGATGATAGTGACCTTGATGAACCACAGTTACCGGTGAGATAATTACTGCAAATATTAAATAAATGTATTGCAGGATTGTTTTTTTTTAATCATATTCATATATATATATATATTTTCATTTTAAACTCTTTTCCTCTCTGAATACAGCACAAAATAAGAAAGAAAACCGATGGAGCTTCAAGAATTAGATCCCGTCATATTCTACAGACATTTAAAGAGTCCAGTGAAGTTGAGCTACAGCAAAAAGTTAAGCAGCTCGAAAAGGAAAACACAAGACTTAAAAATGAAAACCAATGTCTTCGAAACCGTATGGTTGATGGTAAGTTTTTTTATTTATAGCAAATAATTCCTTACCTTGATAAATGTTATTCTTCAGTAATTTAGATTCCAGAGTAATGTATTATAGTTGATCATACTGAAGTAATCTAGAACCACAATACAGACTCTTAATGTGCACTGTCTAATAGTTTAATAATACTGATTATTAAATAAAGTTTTTCAACATAACTTCATAATCCTACATTAATGACTATATGCATTACATTAGACCTGGTAATTCTTGTATTTTATCTTTTTTATTTTTTTTGTAGCTAATGTTAATGACCCACAAAAAGGTCAGTTTGCCAATAACATAGAGCAAGTCTCTCAAGTATAATTGCAGGCATTGATGGTTTTGTTTTCACTTTGTATTAAATATATTACTAGAAATGATTATCATTTAATACTAAGGTTTTTTTCTCCAGAGATTCCAGACCTTTTGGACAATCTGAAAAAAATTGTAACAAAAGCCACATTTATCAGCAATGAAGACAAAAGTGTGTCACCATCAAGTGGTTCTGACAGCCCCACAGCAAATTGTTCTGAATCTGACAAAGAATCACCAAAACAGGTATAACACTCTTGGTCTACAATATTACAAAGACAAGGTAAAAATATATATATTGAAAACAAATATTGGTTGTAAACAATCTAATGATGCTACATTATCAGTTATATTCATAGTTATAGTTGATAATAAGAATGTAATTGAATTATGGGTGTCACAGATTCACTGACTTTATTATGTCTGTAAATTAATAAACTTAGAATTGAGACATACTGTGGTCTTTAATAACACATTTCTGTAACAAAATCACAGCCTTACTGATAATGTATTCCACTTAACGTAATATAAGAATAGTTTGGGAATAAACTTGTTTTTTATTTACCATTGTCTTTTAGGTGGAAATATTCCCAGGCACTGGAGTTTACATTGACAAACTGTCCTGGATCCTTGCAGAGAGGTGCAGCACGAATACGTCATATGCAAGAACCCTGACGGTTGCTGTCTTTGACTTTCCAACATTACTAAAGAGCAATCTTCGTGGTGGTGGCAGCAAGAGAGATCCAACTTCGGAGACATTAAGATCCTCATTGATGTTATTGAGGATCATATACAGCTGCCTTCGGAAGGACACGACGTGTTTCAGTTGCGGGGCTTTGCAGCCCAGCGGGACCCTTTTAATGCCGGACATCAGCTGCCCGAGCCGGTGCGGATGAACGGAGGGACGTTAGACAGCGTTACCTTCCGGGCAGGAGCAGCGAGCGGCAACACCGGGGTGAAAGTGTCGTCTAACACTGTGCCATTAGCCACTAGCTGATTGAGCAGATCAGTGGTTTTTAAGAAGATAACAATGGCAGCAGACTTGATATTTTCACACCCTGCTACCTCCCCAACCGCTAACACACACTGCTCTAGGGGGCAGAACTGCACCGGAGCGATCTTGACTCCATGGCGTCGGGTCAGTTTTTCAAAAGACGCATTCAGGGGGTCCGACCCCCCGACCCGGGAAGAACTACCGGTACTCCCCCCTCCCCTCCCCTGTTCCCCCACAATAAGAAAAGCACTGAAAACAGAAGACAAAATAAACAAACTGAAAAAAGTAAAGCAACAAAAAAACGCAGCCAAAGGACAGAGCTCTCAGCAGCACTCCCGCTCACTGCAGACCCCTCCCACACACTCCCAGCTGAGAGAGAGAGAGAGAGAGAGAGAGAGAGAGAGAGAGAGAGAGAGAGAGAGAGAGAGAGAGAGAGAGAGAGAGTGTTAGTGTCTGTCTGTCTCTCTCTCTCTGTAGATGCATCATAGGGAACATATGTAACAATCTCTCTTTTTGTTTACCAAAAATGAGAATGAACGTATTTCAAGTGGGTGTTGCCTTGGTTGGAAACGTTTTAAGATTATTTATGAAGTGTAAAGTGGATTTGTCTCAGTTCTCCGTAGTTTTCAATGTATGTGCCATTCAGTAGCGTTCATGTTACAGATGTGCCCTATGCAGTGGTAGGGTCAATAAAATGTCAGTAAAACTTTATTTTAGCAATTATGGAGGGGAAGAACTGCAAATAGAGGGTCCCCACTAATTATCTAACTTACCAACAACGTTTCAAATTAGGTCTTGCGAAGCTGCCAAATAATGCTGTATAATCGTATGTGTCTTCATACACCGGCTGCTATAGTCTGATAGCTTTGATTATATATATATATTTTCTCGTGAACCACAAATGCTATTTGCTTGATTTTTACAGAGTATGTTATAAATACCATTCTTATGAAGCCTGACAAATTGTATGCTGTAATTATGAATATTTTCAAATCATTTGTTTGTTTTTCCTAACATGTTACAAATGTTCCCTGTGTGAAAGATGCATTATATCTTAATAACGTCTAAACAATTAAAGATATACAGATTATTATTTTCGGTAAAGTTATAACACATTGCTATTAACTATGTGTGTCAGTAAAAGTTTAAAAAATCCTAACAATTTTTTATTGATCCTGCAAAATAAGTGTTTAGGGAACATCTGTAACATAGTTAGGGTTAGCCACTGGGTAAGGGTTACATCTTCAGCAGTAAGTTTATTCATGTTAATTATTCTCATCAATGTTAAAGAACAATAAGTTCTATCATGTGTGTCGATAAAATGCTGATATTCCATAACGTTTGCTTGTGTATTCTGCAAAACACATATTTAGGGAACATTTGTAACATTAGGGTTACGATTTGCCATAGACGCGGAATGAGTTTGATTGTGATGTTAAATGGGGTTTAAAGACGCAGTCGCCTCGGTGCTGATTACTATTGCTGTGTTTCTCCACTTCTACTCCATGCTTGGGAACGCCCACATCCAGTGACGTCAAAACCGGTGGAAAAGCGGGCCGGTTCAAAAAAGATCAGCTGGATCCCAGGCCGAGCAGCAGCTCCGGCTCCAGCACCGGCACCATGTCGCTGGAAAAGCGCTAAGTGAGCTCACAGTGAGCTCAGTGTAATGTCTGCTCTGGTGAGCTCACAGTGTGACCTAGTCGTGAGTTCACGTCTTCACTGGGTAGTCCTTGACAACTTAATTGACTCAATTCTTGGGCTTAATTGGTCAAAATGACCATTGGTTGAAGGTACTCAGGGACTGATGTGTAGAGAGACTTATTAAACCTGCAGGATTGTGGTTTTCCCAGAACAGAATTAACCAGTGTAGCGTTATGTTGGGTGTATTCTGATAAGAGCATTTTAGCTCTGAGCTGAAGCACTGATCTAAAGAAGACCTCTCCCCCCCAAATTTATCAGATTTCCTTAACTCATCAGCATGTGAACTGGTTTACATCAAAGTGACAGTCTTGGGAGGATGGCACCGAGAATGGGCCAAATAGCTTGGAATCCCTGCTGTGAGATGTCTGGGGAAGGGGGCCTGTAGGAAATAAAAACTCTTTGAAATGGACGAGAGCCGAAATCCCGACACAGAGCTACGAACCCGTGCCAACCGGCATTTCCAAAAGATGGCATGGATTGACATCAGTCATAAATCAAGCCCCCCTCCAATAGGACACTGGGGGCTGAAACCGAAATCCAATCTCACAAACTAAAGAACCAATCACCTATTGATCTGACAGGCCTATAAAGGATAACGCACGGCATCTCTATCTCTCTCTCACCTAAACCAGTAACTCGCTGCCACAGCTGAACTTGTATCTCTGTTGCCAGAACCGGAACCAGAAACCAACTAAGTCTTTGCCAGCAACAGAAGGGTTAAACTGGGAGAAGGAGATTGAGCCGTAGGAAGAATTCTTTTAAAGGACTTTATTAAATAAAGAACTTTACAGACTGCGCTGCCCGCCTGTGCCCAGCCATCCAGCTGGACAATTGACTAAGTCGACTGAATACGAAAGTCATTTAAATAGCTATTTGAGTCTTAAGAAACTTGACCCTTGGAACGAACAGGGCCCTGCTTTCCTCAAAGACTTTGTCTTCAAGTTTGTGGTTAAAATACTTAATTTAATCCCTGTATTGTATGGAATAATAATAACAACTGTAAAACATAAGAGAAGGGCCTAATAATAAACACAATACACAATAGACTAGAACCCTTAGAATATAATAATACGAACATCTTCATGATTAGTATGATTGTACTTTGGATAATATATTAATGCAAGTTGATAACATATTTTACAGAAAATGGGTTTTAGGAATTGTGACCAAAAAACTAAAATAATTGCTTCAGGGACCACTGCTCCTTTTATCAAGACCAATGTATAGCCCACTTTTCTTTTAAATTATGTTTAAAACAAAATTGAAGAAGCAGTGGTTAGTTCTGAATCAAACATATTGACCCCCTCACTCAATCTGTAAGTCCTGCAGCAAACATTGGAATATGCATAGATATTTGCACAGACTGGTATAAATGTCCCTTATAACTAACCAAATGCCATTTTTGTTGTTTGAAAAGTGCCCAACATCTTACCAGTATGTCCTTTTAGTATGTCACAAAGGTTCCCTAAGGCACAGAAACTTAGAATACAGAGCAAACACAAGTTTCAACCATTGAAATACTTACTAATTTGATTGTTTCACGGACATCAATATCTGGACAATCATAAATATCAAGACTGGCCGTTTCTGGTGCACCTCCAAGCAGCACATGGATCATTGCAGGACTTCCGATATGGAGGGAATTGTGTAGCCTTGTGTAGGTCTACAATCTTGTCCCTGACATCCTTGGACAGCTCTTTGGCCATGGTGGAGAGTTTGGAATCTGATTGATTGATTGCTTCTGTGGACAGGTGTCTTTTATACAGGTAATGAGCTGAGATTAGGAGCACTCTCTTA
Organism: Amia ocellicauda; assembly: GCF_036373705.1. Classification (NCBI taxonomy): domain Eukaryota; kingdom Metazoa; phylum Chordata; class Actinopteri; order Amiiformes; family Amiidae; genus Amia; species Amia ocellicauda. Next base: position 229,773 of record NW_027102672.1, read on the forward strand.
AAGGGAGTGCTCCTAATCTCAGCTCGTTACCTGTATAAAAGGGGACAATATTAGGTATAGATATCCTTAGAGAAGCCGGCGCACTAGTGGATGCTAATAATAATTGCATAATATGGACCAATACACACGGGAATAAAAAGAATACACAAAGATACGCAACAAATTGTGCTAGTATCTCACTCACACCGTCAACACCTCATATATGGCCAGACACACCACTTGGACACGTATGTCAGGAATTTCCTGATGTTTGGGCAACACATAAACTAGATTGTGGTCTGGCACAAATTGAACCTATAGTAATCCCAGGTCCAGTACACAAAGCACATAAACAGTATCCTATTAAACCAGAAGCTTTTACAGCAGTTCAGACAATTATTCAAACATTGCAAAATGAAGGAATAATACGCGAAACGCATTCAACCACTAATTCTCCAATCTGGCCAGTGGCAAAACCAGACGGCTCATGGTGACTCACAATTGATTACACACAATTGAATAAAGTTACACCCCGGTTACACCCGATTGTAGCCAATCCCAACACTATATTAAATGATTTGAAACCTGAACACTCTATTTTTACCGTCCTGGATATTAGCAATGGATTTTGGAGCCTGCCACTCCACTCTGATTCCCAAGATAAATTTGCGTTTACTGTATGTGACAAACAGTACACATGGACTAGAGTGCCACAGGGATTTCACAACAGTCCGACACTCTTTCACCAGGCAATGGCCAAGACCTTAGAAGGAATGGATCTGACACCCTGGAATAGTTTAATCATCCAGTACGTGGATGATCTTTTGATTGCGTCTCCTGATGAGTCCTCGGTGTCTTACAAAAGGCAGGATTTAAAGCAAGCCCAAAGAAAGCACAAATAGGCTTAACTAAGGTTCAATATCTCGGACACAACATTTCACAAGGACAAAAATCTATGACGCATAATAGGCAAGAAGCCATTCTAAATATGCCAAAACCACATAATGTTAGGGCTGTGCGTAAAGTTATGGGGCTCCTTAATGATTGCCGCACTTTCATCCCTAATTTCACACAAGCCACAGGTCCGATACAGGCGTTAATCAAAGGGAGCCCGGCTCCCTTGGACCCCATAGACTGGGGACATGAACAGGAAATAGCCTATCGTGTAATAAAACAGGCTCTCAGCAATGCCCCCGCCCTCGGGTTACCAGATCATACTAAACCATTTCACCTCTACTGTTCCCAAGATGGGATCTATTATACAGCAGTTCCGACACGTCCCGTCGCCTATTACTCCACAAAGCAACCTACGGTAGCAGCAGGCATGCATCGCTGTATGGCAGCAGTAGACTGCGCCTCTTGGGCAGTGCAGGCATGAGATTCGATTGTAATGAACACACAGTTGATTCTGCACACAGGACACACGTTAGTTGAATTATTACACACCGGCAAATTGCGTTCAGTCTCCGATAGTAGACGAGCTAGATGGGAAGCTGTTTTGCTCCCCAGAGATAAATCCATACAAATAATAAAAGACACACGAGTAAACCCAGCAGATGGGATGTTAGGGGAGGGAGAAGAGCATACATGCTCTGAGCTGGTTCTCCAGGAGGACCACAGTCGCTTCCTAGAAAACCCCCTCACAGACCCTGACTTGGAACTATATGTTGATGGATCCAGGAAAATAAAAGATGGAATTCCCCACACTGGGTGGGCGGTGGTATTGGATGATAGCACCGTCGTAAAAACAGGATCACTGCCAGGACACTGTTCAGCCCAAGTGGCAGAACTCGTGGCGCTGACTGAGTCATTAAAAATAGCGAAAGACATTAAAGTTAACATTTTCACTGACAGTCACTATGCTTTTGGAGTAGTACACGACTATATGGCAACCTGGGAACGTAGAGGGTTTATAACAACAGCAGGAGAAGTAATCAAAAATTATGAGTATGTCCTTAGTTGAATCATGGACAGATAACAAATGTATCCAAATGACACGCACCTATGCAAATGCCCTTAATAAAACAAAATGTTGGGTTTGTTCCCACATTCCACACGACACTAAGAAAGGGGTTCCAATGATCCCCATTCCAATTCCAGGATTTTCTGATTATTCACAACTTAGAGTTGCCTCTAATGTACGGTATGCATATGATTATGCCTTAGGCATCACAGGAGAATGGTACTTTAGACCGAAGATGGATCAGAATAATCAAAGCAACTACAAAGATACACCAGTCCTCCGGAGGAAAAACCCTCTGGGGATGGCTTGCTGATACCTTTGGTAATCTGGGTATGATTGTGTTACATGGATTGATATCGGTAGTTACTATTCTGCTATGTCTGTATGTTTCTTTTTTATGTCTTAAATACACTGTTCAAAGAGCATCTCAACAACTTTGTAAACCTCATAATGTATCTACTATGGTTACAGCTGCAATTAAAACACCCTCGTTGGCAGACTTTCTCTAAATTTCTACTAAACGACACCGTCCCTCACTCGGGAGGAGCAAAACTCACACACCCATTGACACAAATCTTATTCTATCCCCTTGGTTCTGGAGGCTCCATGTGACTGAGGACAAATGGATTTAGTATCAAAGGCAATAAACCTCATGACTCAAGGAAAACCAAAGGATGCATTGGAAAGATACTATTACAAAGGTCACTCTGCTCCATGAGACACCTTCAGGACATTCTGTACATTCACATTTAGGGACACACACTTATCGCTCTCCCAGACAGCAGGGACACCCTTACACTCGCCGTACACACATATACACCCCACGGGGAAGGGTTGGGATGAAGGAGCTGAAAACGCAGCGTCAAATCTTCCTAACCCCTAAGGGGATTTGCTTGTAACTGACAAACATAACTTTTTGGCTTCTTTCTGCTTTGCTCTATTGCCAAACAGCAGAGAATGAAGACTCTGTATAGGAAGTTGAAGAAAGTGTTTTGTGATAACTATATAATGTTTTATATTAATACTAGCATTAGAAGTAGTTTGTATACAGACTGAGCAGATTAGATTTAGCAGCACAAGTAAAGGGTCAACAAGGTTGGTTTGTTAGAAACTCCTGTCAGTAATGAAAGATCACACAGTGCCGAAATAGCCTACAGATGTCTGCTGAGAATTTGTTTATGACTTAATCGTTTCTCCAGATAGGCAGGAATTGTTTCTGTTAACGAGCGATTGACACTAGGTAAATGACGACCGTGGGATCGCATCTTCCTAGTGCACATCAAAGACGGACATCTGCTTTGGATCCATCACCTCTTCACGGGAGGACAGATCATAAAACGGACCCGGACCTGTATCTTCTGATTGGATGAACGGCCATAAGATGTTACGTCATTTTCCTATAAAGCTGCACTCATGTTGGTAAACATTAAGTTCTCACTGAAGGAATTATTCCTGACGTGGGGCTTCCGAGCGGCTCGATTAAAGTTCTATTTGCTTTATCTCCACGATTTCTCCACTTATTTCCCACACGGTTCTACACCATATAATCACAGTTTAAACGATATTAAATCAAATCGCAGCCAATCAGCTTTTCTTCATTTTGAAATCATTTAATGAGAGCATTACATTTATTTTGGTAAGACTAAATTAGAATGCATATTTCCTGTAACCAACTAAACACATTTATACATTTTGCTACAAGTAAGACTTTAAAAATAGATCATGTAGTACTGTATACCCGCTGCTACAGCCATCACTGTGATTCTCTCTCCGTCACAAGAGGCACGTCATCAGGGGCCCAGTTGATAAGGACAGTACAGGAACCTAAAACATGCACTGCAGCAGTCACATGATTCACAGCAAAAAAAATGTTACAATACAGCTTCATGTGAAACCCTCAAAACCCAGCACAGAAGACTGGTGAATAATCATGTACTGGCACTAGGAAACACATGAAAACAAAAAACAATGAGCTCGTACCTTATCCATATTAAGATCTCTTTGTAGTGGCCTTACATAGATCATGGCAGAGCCAATGTGGATTTCTGGGTCCCTTCAATATTTCATGAGTACCCCTCATCAGGGCAAGGAATAACATCCAAGATCCTGAAATCTTCATGAGTTCAAATCCAGCCCCTCACTCAGTTTAGGATACGATTCCAAGAACTGATTTCTGAATCCTTCACAACTGCGCTCACATCCTGACATGAAATACAACTCAAATGTGAATCTAATGAACATCTTACTCACTAATAGACAACCTTGGATTCACAATAGGTTTCTATTCTTTTCATTTGTATAGCATGTGCACGTAGAACAAGCGAATGGATCACAAACGGGCAAATATTCCCGATCTGAATTCCACACATTTCATTAGGAGAGGCATCTGAAAGGATTTGGGGAGCTTTCAAATTGTAATAGTTGATGATATTTCAGTAGCACAGGACAGTGCTTTAATAAAACGTCTAAAATATCCAAGGTACATATAACATTACATGTCACTCATATAGCTGTCTTGTTTTACCAATGTTTCTTGTGCTGTGCAGTATATGTACAACTAAATAACACTTTATAAGATCTGTCTTCTAGTTGTTTTACGGTGCTGCTCCGGTGGCGCTGCGGGTTAAACGCCCAGAGCATCAGAGCGGCGGCGTCGGAGCAGCACTGGGCCCCCAAACAGCGTGGCTAGAAACCTACATAGAGCCAAACATTTTAACCTTTTGACTTGTCCATTATAACCCCAATTAAATCATTAATATCATATAGAACTCTTTTAATAATCATTATTGTAATCATCGCTTCACTGCACCGGCTCTTTTCATGCTGTATTACAGCAGTGCTCTGTTCACACAATCTCTCTCTCTCTCTCTCAATTCAATTCAATTCAATTCAAGGGTGCTTTATTAGCATGACAAACAGTTTCGTAGTGTTGCCAAAGCAGTTAATATTATATACATAAATTGAAAAATAATAAAAGGTAAGAAAAATAATGTATAAATAAAATCTTAATAGACATGTACATTTACTTTATTTATACTTAACAAGTTTACAGCTGGTGCTCCTGTATGTTTTCACAGTGAGCCCCTCAGGCTGTGGCAGGCGGCTACATATTGGGCGGCCAGGGGGGCAGTGTGTCCCTCCCCCAGGAGGATAGCTATTTGTTTTTCATGTATCAATTCAGAAAATGATTTTACAATATTTATGAATTTATTAAAGAATGTGTCCCTTATTTTGGCATATTTATTGCAGTGGAGGAGGAAGTGCATCTCTGTCTGGACCTCTCCTGTCTCGCAGTGACCACAGCGCCGCTCCTCTCTGGGCAGCCAGCTCTGCCTGTGTCGGCCTGTCTCTATGGCCAGGCTGTGGTCACTGAGCCTGTACTTGGTCAGGATGCGTCTCTGCTTCGTATCTCTGACAGTGAAGAGATACTCTGTCAGGGTGTTTTCTCTGTTTAGGGCCCGATAGCAATCCAGTTTACTTTGGGAATTTGGTTTCATTGTTCCAATGTTCCAGATAGGAGGTTTTGATTATCTTTATGATTTGGTTGACTCTAATTGGGGGCAGGTAAGCAGTGCTGACCTGAAGCTGGTCTCTGTTCGCAGTATTAGCGGGGGTCAGTGCCGTGAGCTTCAGGGCCAGCTGACTCAGGGGACTCTTTTCAGGGCTGAACTCTTGGGTTTGGAGGACCTTGTACTGCAGTGAGTCTGACTCACTTTTCTTCAGGTGCACCAGAATTGCAGTGCTCTTTTCTTTATATTAATGAGAGTTGGGTAGCGGCCTTATTCTGCCCTGCATGCGTGGTTTGGTGTGTTCTTCTTCTGATTGTGTAGAAAGCTCTTCTTGTTTTGTCTTTGAGTGCCTTCACTGCCAGGTTAAAGTCAGGGGTGCTGAGGACCATGTTGAACAATTTAAGCTCAGCCTCCTGCAGTTGTGCGCTGCTGTGTTTGAGCATCTCAGTGCTGATGCTGTCCGGGATGCAGGCTTTTCTGGGTGGAAGTGCCTGGAGCTTTTTAGATATTTCCTGTAGGGTGATTGGAGCATCAGTTGGGTTTTGATTATTTTTAATTGATTGTTCGAGTAATTTCAGTTTTTCCCTGGGTTCAATTTGTTTGTGTGTCAGATCATTTTGTTGGATATCTTTATAAAGCTTTTCAAAGTATTTTTTCCAAATGGTTCCATTTTGTATTGCCAATTCTTGTTGTTTTGTTGAATTTAAATTGTTCCACATTTCCCAGAACTGGATGTTTTTGATTGGATAGGTGCCTTAAATTTGTTCGTATTGATTTACACTCATCATCAAACCATGTCTGTGTGTGTGTGTGATTCTGGTTTATCTTTTTCTTTGTCTTTTTAAGATTTGCCATTGTGGCTGCAATTTGAAATATTTGATTGATATCATTTATGGCCAGATTTAGTCCTGAGATGTCAGGCTGATACTGTGAGCTGAGGAAAGAGTTGATGATGTTGGTTATTTCTGTAGAACTATATGTAAACTATATGTATATTCTATTATTCATTTTCCGTGTATATGTATATATGTATGTATGTGTGTGTATATATATATATATATATATATGTATATGTATGTATGTCCAATTGCTTTGACAATACAAATTAATTGAATTGAGAGGGAGAGAGAGAAATAGAGAGAGAGAGAGAGGAATATGAGCTCCTAAAAACATTTGTTTTTATACATAAGCAGATTTAATTTGTCATTTACAAATGAATATATAGCACTATAAACATACACAGAAGACATGGAATAGAAATTCAGAAGAAAAAGTATTCAAAAAATAATAATTTTAAGAAAAACACAAAAAGAAGAAAGCAGAGAGACAGTTCTGGAAGAAAAGTGAGAAAAGAAAAGCTGAAGACAAGAATTGGAGGTAAGACCTTTCACCTATAGAGACAAATTATTAAACAAAACAATATATATTAATAAAATAAATAAGCATTCTCAGTAGTTGACTCAGCCAATGAAAATGCAGAGCTCCAATTTGAATAGAGTGACAGTAGGAGAGAGCCCAACTGCCACTGAGACTGATAGAAATCTATCGAACAGCAGTCTGACTGCAGAGCTGCCTTTTGAAATCCGATACCCTGAAGACATTCGCTCTGCACAGGCTAAGAAGGACTACAAACAAGCTGTGATGAGAGCATCTCCTGAGACCCTCATCCTAGACTACACCGGTAAAGGAGAAAACAGGGTCAAGAACAATCTACTGTTCTACAGCGCCTTTCACAAAACCCTGTGCCAGACATACCCCAATAACAACAAGAGGGGCATTAGCAGAGGCAGGCAGATCTCAGTGCTGGTAGAGAAAGACACAGACAGTGTGATGCTCACTTTTAATGTATACCACAACGGGACCATCATGGTGCAGGGCAGCGAGAGTAGCCTGGACCAATTATCTCTCGGCTTCCACACCTCAAAGCAGCAGACTGAGGTAGAGAAACAAGAGCCAGAGCCGGCCACCCTGCAGTCTGCCCCCAGCCACACGGAGCCAGACAGTGCCCCATCTCCCACAGACTGCCCCCCTGTCTCCCCAAAACTCTCCAGCAACATTAAAACACTAAAGGAATGCCTATCAGTGCTGGAGCTGGAGTTTGCGGAGTTCAGGGACTAAAGATGCAGCACAAGGCTGAGATCCATGAGCTGAGAGCAGCAGTGAGAGACCTGGAGGAGCAGAGACAAACCCTGAGGACGGAGCTGCGCAGAGCGAGGGAGGAGCTGACCAGGACACCCCAGCACAGCCAGCTAAGGAGCCTGCAGAGCCAGCTGGAGGAGCTAAGAGAGGAGCTACACATCACTGGAGCACAGAGACTGCACTGCACTGAACCCACAACACCTCCAACCCCTGACACCTCCAACACTGATGCACCCACTGATCCACCCACACTCCCCACCACTCCTGACACCCCCACTATCACCAGACCTGCCACTAATACACAACCCCCTGAAACGCCACTCCCCCAAAACACACCCGCTGCCCCCACCACTCCCGACGCAAACCCGGAGTGGCAGGTCAACACAGAGGTGGTCATTCTGAGCGACTCCAATGGGAAGTTCCTGGATGAGAGGCGCCTCTTCCCTGGGTGAAAAGTGAAAAAGCTTTGGTGCCCGACAGCACAGAGAGCCCTGGAGCTGCTCTCCAAGAGGAGGCTGTGCCAGGTCAAACACATCCTCATCCACACCGGCACTAACGACCTGAGTGCCCGCAGGGGCGATGTGGCCTCAGCCCTGAGACAGGTGGCAACGAAAGCCACAGAGGAATTCCCAACTGCCAAAATCACCATCTCCACACTGCTGCCCCGCACAGACGTGCCCCTGCACATCATCCAGGCCATCAACGCAGAAGTGTCCCGAAGATGTGCCCTCCTCCCCAACGTACACCTGGCACACACTGAGACATCCAGCCACATCACCTGTATGACCACGTCCACCTCAACAAGACGGGTGTGAGGATCTTCGCAAAGGTCCTCAAGGACACAACCCTGGGCCGAAACCCCACACACCCCCACCCCATATCTTGTTCATTTTCCAAAATACTTCAATTTTTGCCCTCTATCTGTTTCACTTCATCCTTTATTGACCTCTTGCTGTTGTAGTATTGAAAAAAGCTCTTTGCATTCGTTATAGAGCTATGTTTCTTTCTATTTCCCTCTTTGCTTTCCTGATCCCTTTCTTAAGATCTATTTGCAGTTCACCATATTCTTTGTATTTTGTTTAGTCTCTATCCCTTTTGTATGCACTATACCACATTTTCTCTCTCTTCAAATTTTTTTGCATACTTCCATTAAACCATTTTGGCCAATGTTTTTTGGTCCTCAATTTGCTAAGTTTTGGTATAAATTTCTCCTGAGCCTCAAGTAGTATATTCTTAAATATACCCATCCATTTTCAACTGAATCTGATCCAGTGTGCTCCAGTCTACCTCTTCCAAGTGTCGCCTCATACCTTCAAGGTTTGCTTTTCTAAAATTGTAGACCATTGCTTTAGACTTGGGCCTTGTTTCTAGAAAGAATGCCTCAAAGATGACCATATTGTGATCACAGTTTGCTATTGATTCTATAACTAATGTCCCTCTGACTCTATCTAACATCTCGGTTATTTGAAGGGAAATCTGTCAAGGTCACTGTTAAGGTACAACGCTTCAGTTGAAGCAGCCCTTCGGATCCCAGTGAATCGGGCAGTCAGGCCAGTCAGCGTTTCAGCTACAGGGGAGACTTTTCAGCAGGAGACGAGCGCTCGGGAAGAAAAATGCACAGACACAGAAGTAGTCCGTTCGTTTATCTTCAGTTTATTTAAAGTTTCACACAGCCTTTATACAGTCTAACAAACATCTTCAGTGATAGTTACGGGGCAGTCCCGATATGTAGTTACACACCATAATAGTACTGATTTTGCAGTGTTCCCACAAGCAGGTACACATGTCATGCCTCGTGGGAATGTTATTGTCCGAGGATGTGTGTAACCCATAATATATTTGTGTTTCGGGAAGGGGAAAATGTAGCACATACTGTACGAACAACATGTTTTGTGTCTGCCACAGCTGCTTGGATTACAAGCAGTTCTGCAAGCTATTTCAGCAGTGTGCATAAGACATAGATAATAAGTAAAGTTATGAATAACTCACAGTTCCTAACTAGTAACTTACTGGAAAGTTTCCTATATTTTCTAACAGTTATACAGTGGGTATATACAATACATAGGAGGCAATTTTACCCCAACAGTCACCGTTGACAATTGGAAACAGCTCCTCAGTGGAATATGCCAGTAATGAGGACATAAGTGTACAAACATAAAGAAAGTCCTGCTATTACAAACTGCCAGCAAATGCATGTAATGCATTACTCATCTATTCAAAATACCTAGTTTACTGCATTACTATGATTATTATTATCCAATATAGAAATATATTAACACATTAGTCTCAGTAACGTGCATTTTTCACCTTTAATTGTGTGTAATTTCCAGGAAAATAGTGTTGATACATTTTGAATAGTCAGTGAAACATATCAATTTTCAAAGACTTCATGTCCCTCTTAACAGCCCTAGCAAACAATGCATTTACAGCATATTAATAAATAAAGAATACTTTAAGGGGGATGGTGTAAAACATCCATAGGAACAGCAGAGAAACTGTAAGTTAAACATGAACCTGAGATATTTCCACAATGTTTCTGGGTTAAAAAATAGGATCACCAAATAAATAAGCAAGTAAATCTTAAAGTACAGCTATAGATAATTCATTTTTGTAAGGATATTATACATTATTGACAATGTTTTCTGTACCAGTTGTTAAAACCCCTAAAAAGAGCACATTATAAATGGTCAATGTGATATATTTCCAGCACACAATCCCCAAAGAAATGACAGGAATTTAGGACTGTGTTGTGGAAATACCATTTTAACTTGTATAAAAGGAATGCTTTAAAGTTAATCTCTACTTTCTTTGGGTCTCAAATATTTAATTCTTAATTCCCCTAACTGGTCTTGGTTTGTATCGTTGAAATGCAATTTGATCACAGAATTTATCTATTTAACATGTCAAACAGTAGGTGGCAGAGTTTACATTACATTATTTGTCATTTAGCAGACGCTCTTATCCAGGGCGACTTACATTTGTACCCATTTATTATTATTATTATTATTATTATTATTATTATTATTATTATTAATATTTTTATTTCTTGGCAGACGCCCTTATCCAGGGCGACTTACAACATAACTGCAAAAATACAGTGAAGTACAATCAATCAATCAATCCATTTTTATTTGTATAGCGCCCTTCGCAGGGTAGCCACAGAGTGCTTTACAGACTGGTAAACATACAACAAACGTACAGCAAAATAAAAAACATAAATACAATAAAATCAAATATAGACCTGTAAACATTTTACATGATCTAGAATAAAGTGAGTGAACATTTAAGTAAATAAAGCATTTAGGAACGGAGGAGAGAAAAACAAGAAAACTCCTAAGGATGGCATGTAGGAGAAAATGAATCTCTGGGGGTCCACGGCCTAGGGCCTAGGCCTAATGGTTGCCTCCCCTCCAGGCAGTATACTTATTACAGCAGCAAGGAGATCAGAAAGTTATTTATCGGTGCTGCTGGCTGTGGTCTTCCCTGTGGAGGAGGCCTCTCGCTGGCCATCGGGGGTGGAGGGTTTGGACCATCAATAGGCTTTGGGTTGCGATGGCTCATCAAACCTTGGGTGTGGATGCCCCGTTGACCCTCCATTGTGAGGTGCTTCTGGGATGGGTTGTGCCTCATCAGACGGGTAGGGAGGTGCCAGTCCCTTTAGTGCTTTAAATGGTAATAAGAGCACTTTAAAGTCTATCCTGTAGTGCACGGGCAGCCAGTGAAGAGAAGCCAATACTGGAGTGATGTGTTCATGTTTTTATGTTTTTGTTAGGATTCTTGCAGCAGCATTTTGGACTGAAGTGCACAAATAGCTCTGTTTGTGCTGCCTGACAGAATGGCATTACAGTAGTCCAATCTAGATGTAACAAATGCGTGTATCAATTTCTCAGTGTCCTGTAACGAGAGGAATTGTCTTAGTCTAGCAATGTTTCTAAGCTGGAGGAAGGAAGATCTCGACACATTCTGAATGTGTGATTCAAAAGATAGATTATGATCACAGATGACACCCAGGTTTCATGCCATCCCCTTAGGGGAGAAATTAAAGATATCATTACTCAGTTTTGTTAGTGAATGATGAACAGTTCGATTTTTGTCTCCTAAAATTATGACTTCTGTTTTGTCAGAATTAAGCATAAGAATTTTTTTTCTCATCCATGTTTTAATCTCAGACAGACAGCAGATTCGTTTTTCTAGGTCTATGGTGTTGTTAGGATTTACTGACAGATATAATTGTGTGTCGTCTGCGTAACTGTGAAAGTTAATATTATGTCGTCGAATGATATCACCTAAAGGGAGCATGTACAATGAAAAAAGTATAGGTCCGAGGACTGAGCCCTGTGGGACTCCGTACTTAACCTCAGTTAAATTTGAGTGGTTCTCGTTAATCTGTGCATATTGGAGTCTGTTTGACAGATATGATTTAAACCATGAAAGCACATTGCGAGATAGGCCAATACTGTTTTCTAAGCGGTGTATCAAGATTTTGTGGTCGATTGTGTCAAAAGCAGCACTTAAGTCTAATAAAATAATAACACTGGTGTGCCCTACATTGGAGGACTGAAACACGTCATTCAATACTTTTAACAGGGCCGTTTCTGTACTAAGGCCGGAACGGAAGCCTGATTGAAATTCTTCATAAAGATGATTATCGGTTAAAAAAGCTTGCAGTTGGTTTTCAACTACTTTCTCTAGAACCTTAGAAAGGAAGGGAAGGTTTGAGATAGGTCGATAGTGTTTAAGTTGGTTAGGGTCGACACTGGGTTTCTTAAGAAGTGGTTTAATTACAGCTATTTTAAATGATTCAGGAACAGATCCTGAGAATAAAGAGACATTGATAATATTGTGTATTCTGTGAATAATTCATGGCAGAGATTGTTTTAGCAGTTTAGTGCGTATAGGGTCTAGTGCGCAGGTTGTTGTTTTCATTTTAGTAATTAAGGAGACCAATTCCTGGTGATTTACTACGTTAAATGAGTCCAAGGTAGGCAGGGGCTGTGAAGGACTGCATGTGTCAGCTATAGTATCTGTGTATGTTTCCTGTTCTATCTGTTTTCTAATGCTGTTAACTTTGCTATTGAAATGATCCATGAAGTCACTACAGGTGAAATTGGGGGGGATGACCTCTGAAGGCTTTACCTTCTGGTTAGTAAGTGTCGCTATTGTATTAGAAAGAAAACGCGGGTTATTCTTATGCGTCTCTATTAAATTGGAGTAGTAGGCAGACCTAGCAGAGGACAGGGCCTGCTTGTATCTTATTATACTGTCATTCCATGCCATGTGAAGACCTCTAGTTTTGATTCTCTCCATTTACGCTCACATCTACGGCATTCTGTTTTAAGTGAGCGAGTGTGTTCGTCAAACCACGGTGAGTGTTTTGTTGGTTTTTATTTGTCGTGTCCTTAATGGGGCTACTAAAGCAGTGCTTAGTGTATTGTTGAAATTATTTAATAATTCATCTGCAGATCCTTCTTTTGATAAAGCTAGCATTTGGCAACAGGGTAGTGAATTTATGAATAGCAGTGGGATTTAGGCAGCGAGTTTCTATGTTCCTTTCCGTGTGTCTAATTCTACTCCTCCTACAAGGCAATCAATCATTACAAATTAAATTTAGCTAAAACAGCAATTCAAAATAATACATTTTACAATTTTCAATTTACAATTTACACAAGTACAGTAAGTGACATCCTACATCCTTGACAGTGAAAGCTAAGTGCTGTCAAGATGTAGGGTCACAGTCAAGGGCTACGGGAAAGGGAGCAAGGAGGAAAATAATCAAGAACGCGAGAAGCATAATACAACTGTGAAGTGCTATCTAGCAGGGATAGAGGACTAATATTACAAGTGCTGTCGGAAGAGATGCGTCTTGAGTAAGTGCCGGAATGAGGTCAAGGACTCTGCTGTTTTGACTTCGGTGGGCAGGTCGTTCCACCATTTAGGTGCCAGGGATGAGAAGGAGCGGTTCTGGAGGAGGCAGAGTTGGTCTATACAACTGGGTATTTTACTGGAGCAATCTAAGTGAAGTACCTTGCTCAAGGGTACAACAGCACTGCCCCACCTGGGATTTGAACCCAAAACCCACAATATGAGTCCAGAGCCCTAAGCACTACTCCACAGTGTTGCATTAATCACAGACTGTACCAAGGCTCCATGTGATTCTTTATTGCACTTATACTGTTATTATTGTTTATTTGATTTAATTTTAATTATTCACTGATTGAGTCGTGTTCTCAAATTGTTTGTTTTCATTGATTGTATTCACTGATTGATTGACATTAATTGATATTCACTATTATTGAACAGGCAGAAGCTTTGATCCCCAATGCGGCGCACCTGTATCACTGAGCAGCGGCCGCCTTCCCTCATGGCCACTACACCTGTGGACACTCAGCTGGAGATAAAGGCTGCCCTGCCAGAACAAAGGGGCACGGCGGAGCACCAGCAGGGACAGTGACTGCGGGACGGGTTACAGAGGAGAGGATATCGGCTGTGAGGGTGCCAGCCGGTAGGCACTAACTCCTCGCAGGGTCGGAGCGGGTCCCTGCAGATCGGGAGCTGCCTGGAGAAACATTAGCCGCTGGACGCAGTGACTCGACAGCGACAAGAGGATCTAAGGGACTATTACTGGCCAGAGACATTGACTTGGCTTCTACAAGACTGTATTCCTGGACTTGCCTTCTTGGCTCTGCGGTTTCCAGCTTCTCGGCGATAGACGGCACTTTGGGGCTCCGGACCAGCAGCCGGAGGGAGAAGCACATAGCGGACGGGTGAGAGGGATGCGCTCAATATCCCTGTGAGCTTGTGATCGCAGCACTTGCCAGTGAGCGAGCGTGTCCTCCTCCTGAGACTGCTCTTTGTCCTGGATTGGGGCTGCTTGTGCGGACGAGCTGCTCGTTTGTGAGGATCTCTAGCCTGGGACGGAACCGGAGGCCGAGCCGGGTTGGGACTGTGTAATTGAGACCATTCTCTCGCCATTCTCCATCGTTTCATACATACGTTTTTTGATTGTGAATATAGGGGGTATTGTCTGGGCTTAGTTTTATTTGGGAATTTAGTATAGTTTATTATATTTTCAGCTTTTGTATAGGTTTCTGTATTTTTATTTTTGCCCAGGTGATTAAAGGCAATTTTAATTGTAAAAAAAACATTGAGAGAACGGTCAGATTTCGTGCCCTGCTAGTTGCCCCTGTTGTATTGTACATGGTGAATTTTATTTAATGGACTAGAATAAGACCTTTCTTATTTACTGGTGACGTCTGTCCTGGGACCTTACCTGCAGGGGGAAATAAGTGAGTGGGAGCGAGTCCCCACCTCGCGTAACTCAGACTTCATGCGACCCAGTCAGAGGTGATTCTAGGGTATGTGGGGGCCCCAGGCAAAATAAATCCTGATGGTGAAGCCAGGGAGAGCATGGTGGGGTTTCCCATTTGCGACACCCCTGGACCCACTGTTCACTGCCACTCGTGACAATTTTCAGGTTTTTCTGAATGCTTAAACACTAACAGTGATTCTTGAAGTACTATCTCTGAAATAATTAACACTTTTAGGCAATGTATTTAACAAGTGAGCAATGGGTTCAATCAAATATGAGCTGTTATACTGTTGCAGGTATAATTGGGATATTTTGAGATGGAAACCGGTAAGTGCTGTAGTCTTACTGGTACAGTAATATGTACTGTACTTTCATAATGAGAAGGATCTCTCACTACAGTTTCTCAGTCGTTTATACACTGTGACCGAAAGCATGCACAGAGTGATCCGAGGTTCAAGCTAACATCCCAGAACCACTTCTGCAGGACTATGCACACCTTCACCTTGCTTCAACTCAATTGGTGAGTCCAGTTCACTCATGTTGCAAAACATTACTCGCAACTCTCAATGTGTTGGCACAATTGTCATTGAGAAAACACCTGTACCTTTTGTGCAATACATGAGTCATCAGACAAAACTCAAAGTGCTAATGTACTACAACACACTTCACGTCTGCAAACCCATCCATCCATTTTCAAAACACACAATTCCTGTGAGGGTCGCGGGGCAGCCAGAGCCGATCCCGGCAGTGATAGGGCACAAGGCAGGAATACAACCAGGACAGGATGCCAGGCCATCGCTGGGCAACATATACACAGCAATTTAACATAACCTAAACTGCATGTCTTTGGACAGTGGGAGGAAACTGCAGAGCCTGGAGAAAACCCACACGGCACATGGCAAATAATGCGATTAGACTCAGAGAAATCCAAACGTGTATAATAGAGGATAATGGGATGTTTCAGAACATAGACCATGTTTCAATATCCACTATTGATCGTTTGCTGAGAAGGCACAGGATGAGCATGAAGCAAATATATCGTGTACCATTTGAGAGGAACTCTGATCGTGTGAAAGAGATGTGCTACTTTTACATGCAAGTGAGTATGAAACTGTTTCCAATACTATTGTGCACTTGGAAGAGACAGAGGTCCAGGAAGTGCAGTAATGCACCATGTTCTAATCACTGTTCCTACATGGTCAGAGAATACTCAAGCTTGATGCCAGCGATGACCACATTGAGTTCATCTATGTGGACGAGGTAGGATTCAAGAGGCGGTGCTGGGGAAGGAACATCATTGGCCAGCGAGCAGGTCCCTGGCCAAAGGGGTGGAAACATAACCATGTGGGCTGCTATCAGTCATTGCATTTTGTTGCTTGTTATATATAAATACATTGATAATTTTTGGGTAGGCAGGATCATCCATGCATCCATCCATTTTCAAAACCACTTAGGGTCGCAGGGAAGCTGGAGCTGATCCTAGCACGCATAGGGTGCAAGGCAGGAACACACCTAGGGCAGGATGCCAGGCCAGCACTGGGCAACACACACCCACACATACAGGGCAATTTAGTATGGCCAATTAAGCTAACCCACATGTCGTTGGACGGTGGGAGGAAACCCACATGTACCCGGGGAAAACATGCAAACTCCATACAGACAGGCAACCCAAGCTGGGTCTTGAACCTGGGACCCCTAGAGCTGTAAGGCAACACACCACTGTGCCACGACTGGCCAGGATCAAACATTGTATAATATAAAGTTCTTTACTGTCTGTGTTGATGGATTCTTTTTGTTTTCCTACATGAATCTTCCATTTTGAGGAGAGAGTTTTATTTTTCTAAACACAGTGTATTCTTAATGCTCAGTGTGAGAAACAGATATGATGTATGTGTGTGTGATTCTGACCCAATTCTTTGATTTTGAGGGCTGTGTATATAGTTTTTAGGCCAGAATTTTCCCCTGTGTGTGTTTAGCAGATGTGACTTTTTATTATGGGCATTGTGTTAACAGTTTAGGAGTATTGTGGTATAATAGTGTGTATGCAATTGGGAAAAACTATAAAACCATTCAAATGTTTTTAGAGAACTGCAAGAAAACCAGTATCTGGTCGACTGTTCACCCCAGAGCAGGAAACGCACATTGTAAATATAAAATAACTGCATCACACTCAGAGAACTGCAGGACCACATAATGGCAGATAACACACATTCCACAACATCAACAGAGTGAGTCTCTCGGCACTCTCTCGTCTACTGAAACTTAATAGAATTGGGATGAAGCAGCTATACAGAGTTCCTTTCGAACAAAACTCAGACCGTGTAAAACAACTGAGATATGAATATCTGCACGTAAGCTATACTATCCTATCATTGGTACTGGATCTGGAAGTGCACGGTGCTACATCATATTGACTGATCCCTGTCTTTTCATACTGTGCTACATTGTTTTGTCATGGAGCTAGAAGCAGATTCAGTGCATCGTGAGCTAATATATGTGGACGAGGCAGGTTTCAATCTTGCAAAAACAAGCGGCCACGGCAGAAATATCATCGGACACCGTGCAATCATCAACATCCCAGGACAACGTGGTGGCAACGTAACAATGTGTGCGGTCCTTCACCATCATGCAATCCTTGGCCCATACAACATCTACACATCATCACATTTCTGGACACCCTCCACAAACAGACTAATCCCTAATGACTGGGTGCCAGAAAAGCCCAGGTACGTTATCATCTGGGACAATGTTAGTTTCCACCGGGCTGCTGTGGTCCGCAATTGGTTCACAGGTCACCCACTTTTCATCAAACTCAATCGCCCCCATAATCTGCGTTCTTGAATCCTATTGAAGAATTCTTCTCTGTATGACGTTGGAAGGTGTATGATCGCCAGCCCCACCAACGCATACCCCTTCTACAGGCAATGGAGGAGGCTTGTGGAGACATCGATCAGGGGTCATGCCAGGCCTGGATATGGCACTCCAAGCGATACTTTCCATGCTGCCTGGCTCAAGACAACATCGCATGTGATGTGGATGAAGTCTTATGGCCAGACCCACAAAGAAGGTGAGATGTAGCCTAATTTTTTCTGTTCTTTTTCCTAGCACAAATGTCTTTTCTTCTACTGCATTTTTGTTGTTTGAGGAGTGTTAGAACATTGAGAGAAAGAAAAAAAAACATTCCCCTTATTTGTATTGATAATGGGTTACAGTGAGGGAAAAAAGTATTTGATTCCCTGCTGATTTTGTACGTTTAAGAGAGTGCTCCCTTTAAGAGAGTGCTCCTAACCTCAGCTCATTACCTGTATTAAAGACACCTGGGAGCCAGAAATCTTGCTGATTGATAGGGGATCAAATACTTATTTCCCTCATTAACATGCAAATCAATTTATAACTTTTTTGAAATGCATTTTTCTGGATTTTTTTGTTGTTATTCTGTCTCTCACTGTTAAAATACACCTACCATTAAAATTATAGACTGATCATTTTTTTGTCAGTGGGCAAACGTACAAAATCAGCAGGGGATCAAATACTTTTTTCCCCTCACTGTATGTTCGGGAATACACATTATTAGTATTATTTTTATTTCTTGGCAGACGCTCTTATCCAGGGCGACTTACAAAATAGAAGCGCAATACAAAGTGCAAGAATACAATTCAGTACAAGGCATCAAACATTACAAATTCAAATTTACATTATACAAGGCAATTCAAAACATAATACATTTTACAACTTCCAATTTACACAAGTAAATACAATAAGTAAAGTCATACATCCTGGAAAGTGAAAGCTAAGTGCTGTCAAGATGTTAGGTCCCAGTCAAGGGCTACGGGAAAGGGAGCAAGGGGGAAATCAATAATACAAGTATTAGTAATACAAGGCAAGAAGCATGGTAAAATGTTGTGAAGTGCTACCTTACAGGAGAGTAAAGGGACTAATATTACAACTAATATATCCTTCCGGCGCTAACTCAAGACATCTTTTCAGACAGTACTTGTAATATTAGTCCCTTTAATCCCCGTTAGATAGCACTTCATAGCATTTTGTCATGCTTCTTGGATTATTGATTGATTTTCCTCCTTGCTCCCTTTCCTGTAACCCTTGACTGTACCTTACATCTTGACAGCACTTAGCTTTACTTTCCAGGATGTATGTCCGCACTTACTGCACTTAACTGTATAAATTGGAAGTTGTAAAATGTATTATATCTTGAATTGCTTTGTTTAATGTAAATTTGAATCTGTAATGTTTGATGCCTTGTATTTAACTGTATTCTTGCACTTTGTATTGCACTTATTTTATAAGTCGCCCTGGATAAGGGCGTCTGCCAAGAAATAAAAAAAATAAAAATAATATTGTGTCGGTATCGGGAGCCAGTGGCGGGAGCGGAGCAGTGGAGTAGTGTGTGCGAGGGAAAGAGATTACCAGGCGAGCCGCAGAGTTCTGGATGAGCTGGAGCGGCGGGTAGTAGTTGCAGGCAGGCCGGCCAGGAGGGAGTTGCAGTAGTCCAGGCGGGAGAGGACCAGTGACTGGACGAGCAGCTGAGTCAAGAAGTTGGTGCGGAAGGGACGGATTCGGCGTATGTTGCTCAGGAAGAATCTGCAGGTGCCTGTCAGTGTGGTGATGTGCTGGGTGTAGGAGAGCGCAGGATCAAGAATGACTCCTAGATTTTTAGCGGAAGAAGCAGGAGAAAGTGTGGTGGATTCCAAGGGGATTGAGATGGGGAGATCAGCAGAAGGTGAGGAAGAGTGGGGGAAAAAGAGGAGATCCGATTTAGAGAGGTTGAGCTTGAGGTGGTGTGACTGCATCCAGGCGGAGATAGCAGACAAACAGGAAGAGATGCGAGAAGGGATGAGAGGGTCAGAAGAGGGAAAAGACAGGAAGATCTGGGCATCATCTGCATAGAAGTGGTAGGAGAAACCATGGGATGCGATGAGGGGGCCCAGGGAGCGAGTGTAGAGAGAGAACAGGAGCGGGCCCAGGATGGAGCCTTGGGGTACGTCTATGAGGAGAGGTTGGGGGGTGGATGAGGAACCTTGCCATGTCACTTGGTAGGTCCAGTCGTTGAGGTAGGAGGAGATCCAGGTGAGAGCAGTTCCAGAGATACCGAGGTCAGCGAGGTAGGAGAGGAGGATGGAGTGATCGACAGTGTCAAATGCTGCAGAGAGATCAAGGAGGATGAGGACTGAGGAGAGGGAGGCCGCCCGAGCACACCGGGGGGAGTCAGTGACTGCCAGGAGAGCCGTCTCGGTGGTGATTCTGAGTCTGAGATGTCCAGGGGTGTCACGAAGAGTTGCGAAGGGGAACAGCCTCTAGACAAGATGAGGTCTAACTGGCAGCCTGCACTGTGAGTGGGTGGAGACGGAGAGAGAGAAGTTAAAGGAGTAAAAGAGAGGAAGAAATCCGGCAGAGTGGGAGGGTTTGGAGAGGATGGTAGGTGAGGACAGCGAGGGGAGGGAGGAGAGAAGAAAGTCGAGTTCATCCAGGAAGGTGGTGAGTGGACCAGGAGGACAGTAGAGAACTAGAAGAAAGAGGTGAGAGGGAATTCAAAGCTGTTGGAGGCGATAGAGGAGAGAGAGGGGGGTGGCACAGAGAATAGCAGAGAAGGGGAGAGCAGGAGCCCTATTCCCCCCCCACCCAGTAAGACAGGGGGAGTGGGACAGGACAAACACAGAGGATAAGGCAGCAGGGGTGGATGAGTTCTCCGGGGAGATCCATGTCTCAGTGAGAGCGAGGAAATCCAGAGAGTGGTGGGAGGCGAAGGCGGAGATGAAGTCGGCCTTGTTGGAAGCATACTTTACACATTTGGATGCCTGTGTGTATGTGTGTTTACTACATGTATGAATAAACTTTATTGCAAACTGCTATGCCCTGTACATGAAAAAGCAAAAGCCACAAGTGTTTTTCATTTATACTATCATTCATGCTTAGTTGGCGCTTTGTGTGCCTATTCAAATAATGGTTTGTGTGTACTGTATTGCATACGCAACCTATCGTTATCTTTCAAGTCGGAAGCACTGCCCAAGGGGGAGGGGTTGCTGTATAACAAAGCCGTCGCAGGGGCGGAGGCAGCGAGCTGATAAGGGAGCCTGCCACGAGGTGCACCGCAAGGGTGCCTAGGCAACACAACTCCAGACAGTTACCTCAGGGATCCCGTAGGGCCGCACCTGAGCCGTCCAGGAGCGAGGACCATAGTCACGCTCTACCGGGAGCTGTCTGCTATCAGCATATACAAAGCGGGGCTACAGAGGTTAACTCTTATGCCCTCCACTTACAAGAACAAGGCCGGCTGCTCTACTAGTGCAGCTAGGAGCGAGGCCGTAATCTACTTGCACAATGTCTGGTGTAGGCAATCAAGCACTTGTGCGGCCTCCGCGCAATATCATGGCAGTGGACCCCTGATCCAATAGGAGCGGGTCACAGACCCAATGAGAAAAATACAATATAATACATAGCTGGCTAATCAGAAAGAGTAGCCGAGCTGAACAATATACAATATAAACATATCGCATGACAGGAAGACAGGACAGGAAAACTTCGGAGGTTTCAGGAGAAGCATGCAATCTGCCTTAATGTTTCAAAATAGCCCTATTGTAAATATAAACCAAAGATATTAAATGTTGTAATTTCCAAAACAGGGCAGTTGCCATAATATCAGGTACTGTCAAATGTTCTCTAGCCGAAAACTGTTTTTTTCAGTTTGTTACGCCATGGCGTCCAACTCGTAACACCTTTTTTCACTATGTCACCATAGAGACATTTCAAGCCAGGCAGTTTATTAGGTTTACAAATAATAATAAATAATCTAACTGCTGTTTGACGTCTCCCATGTCAGCTTCTCCTTGTACTGCTTCGAGACAGGACAGAAGATTGCTTTAGTTTCTATGTCGCCACAGTTTCAATGAAGGCACTGTTCCTCGGAAGATGTCACAGAAAATATACAGTATCCTCTTGGACTGGGGCTGGTATTGCGAGACCATGACCGTGCAGGCCCCACACCCCCATCTCCACAGCCATACTTCGTCCCAGTCAGCCTCACTGCGGAGACAAAGGAGTCAAGGAAAAACATCCTTGGCAAGAATTCATGAGCTCGGCAGGATGACGCAAAGAAGGAAATACTACAGAGTAACGAAACAATCACCAATCTAGATGTACACGTAATGTCACTTAAGGAAATATTGAAAGTTTAAAGTTTTTAAATACTGATTATCCCCCAGTCCATTATACTGTGGGTGCAAATATTATATTTCCTCATAGTTTACATTTGCTTACTATAGTATGTTTTTCCAAGGTTTTGCATGTAAACAATACATTAGCTGGTCTTCTCTTATAATATTATTATTGTTATACTGTTTAAAGTTATTGGATCCTATAGGGTATAAAGTTAAAAGTCACACATAAAAGAAAACAACAACATGCCAAAAAATGCAACGAAGTATCCCATAACCACAATATGTAATCTTTACATGCAAAAGTTAATAGAAACAAGAATATCGAAGTTGCCATGGTAAGAATACATAATGTCTCCGTATAGAATAGTATTCAAAGTTATACAGTATATCTAACCTTTAATTAGTTATTTTAAATCAAACTTATGTGTAATGATTGTAGGCTATTCATATTGCAGATATTAAACAACTAAAAACATGATCCTAAGTCAAACTCACTAACAAGCCATTCAGCGGTGGTTCTAGCCCCTTTCATCTCGGGGGGCATGGCTGGGGCCAGTTGTAATCGTAGCGGGGCCATCATCGGGGGGGTGTATTGTCCATGATGTTAGTGGTGGGGGGGGTGCTGACAGTGTTTTGTCCACGGTGCCAGTTAGGGGGGCCACAGGGGGTATGTGCCAAATTTGAGGTATGTGCCTATCCTGCGTTTTCTTTTCTTTCTTATTTCTTTTTTTTTTACATACCAAAGTAAAGCTGTGACCTTATTTGGCAAAGTAGGGTTCAGGATTTAAATTCACAGTGGCTACCTGAACTAACAGTAATGGGGCACACAACAAGTAAACAGAGAAAATAACTACACTATTCCTACCCTCCCAAATCTTACAGGACAGGTGAGATGCCCCTACTCCAAGATACTTATACAATAGAAAAACTATGGTAATAATAATATAGCCCAAGACAAAAAATATTAATCTTTCTAGACTGTATTAAAGTTCAGCACTTCGGAAAAATAGAATTATTTTGTATTTCAATAAAACAAAAATAATTACTGGTATCCACACACCCAACCAATGTAAATGTCACGGACGGTGTTAATTAGCTCCTTAATCACCATTACTTATTATATTTATATTTCACTTCACTTTATGCAATATGGCTTGTGTATTTTGTTTGGTTCTATATTGCCATTATTTTGTGTGGTGATTATCTTTCACTTTATTGTTTAATTTGTTATTCACTTAGTATTATTTTGATTGTTTGCACGCGTGCCTTATTATTTGTGTTTCTTTGAGCCAATCACCACCGCACAACTCACCTGGGTCCACCTGCACTCTTCACACGCGTCCCCACTTAATCACCCTGCCCTGGGAGAGGAGAGGAGGGAGCGTCTGATACGAGCCGCAGAGACCTCCCACATTGGAAAGTGGACTTCAGCAGACAGGAGGGGAGGTGGCAGACCTGGGAGCAGGACCCAGATCAACACGGCGCACAGGGACAGAATAGTGATGTCGTTCGCGAATGTGCCGGGTCCCGTCTGAGAAAGGATGTCTGTTCTTATGTTTTTATTTCTTATAAATGAATACAAGACAGAATAAAAGTATGAATGTTGTGTTGATGTGCTGCGTATGATGACATTGTCCCGGTGCTCCCGTTTGGTGCAGCACACACACCTCAACACAACATTCAGTCAGTGCGAGTGGTGCGGCCGAGCAGTGTGGCGAAAAGTTCATCTTTAATTACGGGTCAGAAAACAAGATGAGTGACAGGCACAAACGAAGTAGCATTTGGATGCATTTTGATAATATAAACAACAAAGGCAGAATGTAAAAATTGTAAAGTATCATATCAAGCAGGGTCTACTAACAACCTTCACTGACACATTAGAATTATAAATCCATCAATGCAGTTGGAAGAAAACAGGCAAGCTAGCATGCCTGCTACTGAAAATGAAAATACCTGTGCGATTACTGGAACCATTGCTGCTGCAGTGCTCACAGCCACCCCTCAGGCATCAGGTACTGCGACCTATTGCAACCCATAGTTCTATAAGCCAATTTATGCCAAAGGCCATGACCCCAGCAAGACCAAACACAATTGATGAGGTATTGGCTAAAATTATTGCAAGGGAATTCCAACCATTCTCAGTCGTGGAGGACAAGGGATTTAGAAGCTACACCCATGCTCTCAATCCAATGTATGTTCTTCCAAGCAGGAAAACACTCTCCCAAACAACTATTCCAAGACTGTATGACAGACAATGTGCTTCACTGCAAGAAAGGGTTAAAAAGGCTACAGCAGTTTGCCTGACAACTGACTGCTGGACATCCAGAGCCACCACTTCCTTCATGTCTGCTACATGTCACTTCATTGAAAATTATAAAAAATGGTGTCCAATCTTCTGGACTGTTTTGAGTTTAGTGGCAGACACACTTCAGATAACTTGGCAGAGGGACTGCTATGAAGTGCAAAAAAAGGGTGGCAAGTAGAAAACAAAGTGGATTGCTGTGTTACTGACAACGCAGCTAACATCACCAAAGCTTTTTAACATCTTGAAATGGACCCACCACCCATGTCTCGTGCACACAATCAACCTGGTTGTAAGAGATGCCCTGAAGGTGATGAAGCCCACTGTGAACAAAGTGAAGGCGATGCGGGAATTCTTCCATAAGAGCACACGAGCCACAGAGAAGCTGAAGTCTTCTCAACGCCAGATGGGTATGCCTGAGCTGAGGTCCAAACAAGAAGGTGGAATTCAACATTTCATATGCTGAAACGGGTTCTGGAGTCCAAGGATGCAATCATCTCTACCTTGGCCATTATCAATGCACCTGTTGATGCTCTGAGCCAAGAAGAGTGGGAGGAAGTGCGAGAGACATGCACTGTTCAGGAACCCTTTGAGCAGTCACTGTGGAGATCAGTGCAGACAGGTACAATGGACAACTGTTTTTACATTAGTATTACATAATTGCATATTTGAGGTGCATATTAGAGGGGAATGGCAGTAATAATAGACAAGAATAAACTGAACAAAGTCCATATACCACATAATAAAACAAAGCATAATTCTGAGTTTTCTCTTTTTTTTCAGCTACGTGACAGCCTCCAAAATGCTACTCCTGTGCAAGGGTCTGCAGAGAATAACAGCCCACCACCAGACAGGAGGAACAGTAACCAAAGGGAAAGAGAGAGAGTTGGTGACTGCTCTCTGTGCATCTATGGAAAGAAAGTTCCACAGAATGGAATACAATACCGTTCTCTCAGAAACCACCATAATGGACCCAAGGTTCAAACAGCTGTCCTTCAATGACAACAGAGCTGTTGATGAGGCACCTCAAAGAGTAACAGCAGCAGCAAGATGCAGCCCCAGCAGCCAGCAGGCTACACCACTAGGAGGCCAAGAGGGAGAAGAGGGAGCAGGGGCACTAGAAGTGGAGCCACAAACGTCTGCTGTTAGGAGGTTCTTTGATGAAAGAGCAACAGGAGACACTGCAAGAAGGAATCCCACAGCAGATGCTATACTGGAAGTAAGATCCTATCTTGAAGAGCCCCTTATCCAAAGAGCCACAGACCCGCTGAGCTGGTGGGAGACCGAGGCTTCAGTCTACCCACGACTGGTCAAGGTGATGGCAGGGAGACTCTGCATCGTAGCAACATCAGTCCCTTCAGAAAGAATCTTCTCCAAAACAGGGCAGATAATAACAGAAACCGGATCAGCCCCTGTAAGCTGAGGCACTTAGACTTTCTTAATGCCAGTCTGCACTAAAGACAAGGTCACTGGTAATATATACATCTAGAACTGTTGGATGCTGCCGTTATGCGCATTGTAATTCATTTTTTATTTGTTATATGGTTCCATTTTGAGTGTGGTTTGCTTGGAATGGTTTGTGTTTTGGATAGTTCAATATAAATAAAACGTTCAATACACATGTGTAATAGTGTTTGATGTTTTCACATGATTTACGTTTTTTTTTTAATACAAAACATGTAAATTATGGTATTCTGGAAATTATAAGATTAAGTATAATTACATTGAATAAGTGATGTATGTGCACACATACCAATCATAGGTCCAAACATTGCTAAATTTGCCTGAATTATAAAAGCCAGAAGTGGTACTAAATGAAGAGCCATTTGGGAGCCGAAAGAGCCGGCTCTTATTGCTGAATTGAGCCAAATGGTCTGGCTCACTGAAACCAGCCGGAATTCCCATCACTAGGACAGAAGCAGAGAGAGATGGATTCCTCTGGAGGCTACAGTGAGTGCACCTTTGGTTTCGCTGATTTCCATGGAGTGTGGAAACGTAGAGAAGTTTAAGACGCCAAGCTGCGAGTGATTTCCTGCTGTGCCCACCCCTCTCCCCTCCTTGGATTATAAGCGATCGAGGAAAGACATTGAACATTACAGTGTCTGTTTACATACTGGACCTACTAACCTGGGCGCTGTGTTGCTTGGGTATTCCTCCATGCAGTGGGCAGGGCAGCTGGAAACCGGCAAACAGGGAAACCGGCAAACAGAGAAAGCGAGAAGAGGGTTAACATTAACGTTAACGAGGCTGACCCGGCAGTCCACTGTCCAGATTCCGCCCTGCAGTGAGATGGTGCTGTGGGCACAGGTGCCAGAGTTCCCCCACATAGCGGAATACTGTGTCCTGATCGAGGCTTGGGATGAGGAGCGAGAGCGGCAGGTGGCACGGACCATCACGTGGGTATGCCAGGGTAGGGTCCCGTTGCCAGTGTTAAATCTTTTCCCCTACCCTGTAGATGTCCCCCAGCGCTGCCCACTGGCTAGACTCTCCCGTATAGACCAGCAGGACATTATCACTGAGGATGAGGCGACATTCCAGTTCCGATATCCAGACATGGTAGAAGTGGGGGTCCGTCCGGTCCAGACACAGGGGGTGACAGGGACCGTGGACTGGACAGGGGGAGCCACCGACTTGTCCAGGGAGCAGTGAGGATGGTTAGGCCCTGTTGCAAAAGTGGTGTTGCATCTAGTAATGTAACCATTCCTTATATCCCAGGACATTAGTTTATAGACACTGTTGCACCGTTTGTAGTAGAACACTTGCATTTACTCATAAGGCAGTTCCCTAATCTCAATCCCTTACACTGGTTTATTTATGGACTTCCTGCCTAATTGATAGGGTATTACTGTTTGTGAAAGAACTATTTACATACAGTCAAAGTTTCATGACATTAGACTTTAAACTAACTCATATCTCATTCAATTATTTATTCATTTATTCTACATCAAGTTATATCTTCAGTAACGTCCGTATTTTCCCACGTTTCATTCAATCACCATCAGAAGCTCTCTGTGCTAAAAGTGGCAGCACATTTGTCTCACACACATCAAACTCGCCTTTTCCTGCTTCCCAAGCCTTATCAACTTACTCAGACCCTCGTCAACTTACTCAAACCCTCTTCAACTTTGGTCAACATTGCTCTGCATTCTAACAGCTATTCTTTCTCCTATTTTTAATTTCTTACAAGAAATGTATTCAGGTTTTTTTATCAATATGTTTTATTTATATTTATACAGATGTCACTCCATTATTCGTTTATTGAAGTCATATATGTACCTAACAAAATATTAGCCAATAGGCCATTGATCTCAATAATGATTCCCATAATCCTAGGACACCTTCTCTTTTACTCTTCCTTTCCATTCTTCCTTTTCTCCTGTAAAGCATTTTATATTACTTGAGCTTACTTATTCTATAGTTGTAATCTTATACTTCTGCGGTATCTTACCCTTTTCCTACATCACTCATCTTAAAACCATGGTCTACTTTGACTTTCATTTCAGGTATTATATGCTAGGCACCAATAACCAAACATTTTCTGAAAGACTGTAACATGTCACCAGACTGTTTACATTCTCCTGCTTTCACAGGCTGTCAGGGCTGCACCAGGCTCTCTTCTAGCCTTTCGTTTCCTTGAATTTGACTTTTGACAGAGCTTGTCCATAACATGATGTTTAACAAACAAATTCTGGTTCTTCTTGTGGAGACACCATGACTATTTATGTATTACTATTATTATCCATCTGTTTATTCAATGTATATTTTGGATTACTTTTCTTATAATAGTCTTTCTTTCTGATTTCTGATGCTTGAGGCACTCTGTATAGAGCCAAAGATCCTCATGAATATGATAAATCTGTTGTTACATTTTTAAATATAATTCTAAAATGATTGCCAAAACATAGACATTTACCTTATATCACCTTCAAACTATACATATTCATAAACACACAAAGCACATACACATTGATATCTAAAGATAATTCAGATATCCGATCTGTGGCATGTTTTATTGACCCTGCAGTGTCTCAAACAGCCCTTATAACTTATTATTTAAGCTTATGATTATTTAGAATAAAATGTCAAATAATCCCACTCGATTATTTCATTATTTCACTATCTCAGTTTTCTTGATCCATTGTGAAAAAGTTCTGTTATTTCCTCCTCATCTGTAGAGGCTACATTAGCCCACTCCCCGGTCTGATATTCTCGTAGTAACTGTATCCAAATGTTGGGCGGACATTTAGCCTTCACGATGATGTGTACATCGTGCAGGTGAAGGAGGTGAATAACCATCTTTTCATCTAGAATATCCCAAAAAGTTGTGTTACCCTGGTTTGGTTTTAATTTTGGGAGGGACGCCCATATCATTTCTTTTTCTCCTGGGGAGAAGGGGACATGGGTTTTAGTCGTATAGACTATTGATTGACCTTCCTCTTTACTCTGTCTAGTTTTGACTTGCATGGGTGCAGCTGGGACCGTTTTCAGAGCGGTCAGATCTGGATACAATGTATTATTATAACCAAAATCAGTGATTGATTTATATTCCGGATTATATGGGGGAGGAGCGCTAGCAAAACCTCCTTTTTCATATTCCCATGCTTTGCGATCTAAATCATCCCAATCGGGCCTGTCGTCCTCGGAGTGATCTGTGTCGCGACGCGCTCCTAACACGGCAGCACATCGCGCACCTACACCTTCACCTTTTCTGACCACTTTTCTTGCCCTTCTAATTTGCCTTGTAGTTCTATTAATTCTATCGTATTTTTCACAACTTCTGCTCTCAATTCACATTACTGTTTATGATGATCTTCCATTTCTGTTATTTTCTTTTCTTGATTCTCACCAACCTGACACAATATCACAATTCCTTTCTCTGTCTTATCTGGTTGTTGTTGCTTCCACCAGTCCCGGTGCTCCTTCGGAGACCAGTCTTTCTCCCAACTTCCTTCCAACATTTTCTTCTCTACATTCTGTTTTTTTATTTCTCAAAAAACCAATAATGCTGGTGTCACTCATTGTGACGATTTATTTGAAATATTACATTATTATATATTATATATATATATATATATATATATATATATATATAATAAAAACAAACACTCTAGTAAGGTACGGACACCCGTACATGACACTGGCTAAGGTAAGGGAACCCATAAACAACCATAAGCACCCCCGGACCTAGGACAGCCTGTAACTTGCTAACTTGCTGTTTTGTTTGCTTCTCATCGTTTGCTGCTAGTTGCATGCCAAACGAGTTCGTTCTGTCCAAAATATAAGCTTTTTTTCTTCTAATAAACTCAATACAAATACAGTGCACTAGCAACTATTTCCCTTTCAAAAGTTGTAGTCCCGTTTCAGTTAAAACAAAATGTGTTCTTCAAACAAAGAAAATACTTGTGTTTCTTTTCCCTCTTTACCTGCTCTTATCACAAAGCTTCTCAACACAATCTCAGGTGCAGGTGCACTCTGCGCTATCCTTTGCCCGAGCTTTGTCCAGGAAAACTCACTGTAGCCATCTTAGTTCAACACGGGCTCTCCTTACCTGCGAGTCACACGGGTCCAGTTCACTTTGCAAGTGAACAGTCTCTTCTCAGAAACAATAAGGAAACTTGGAAAGAAACACAATCCCAGGTCGGTGTTAAAAAAAAAATCTTTGTTTTCATATTAAAAGAAAACATTTGTATTTTCTCTGCACACTTCACAGCTCCAATTAGCACACTCAACTAATCCCTGCCCCCCTCAGAACCGTCACTAAAGAAAGGTACTCACAGTCATTTTAAATATGACATCCTGTAGTGTTTCATTTCAAAATATGATCTTATTATCACTTGAACCAAATAAATCCTTTGACCCACTAATACCAAATTACAGTTAGGGGGGCCACAGGTGTGATTTGAAAATACGATCTTCCATGTCTTTCTGTTGTGTTTTGACCTGGGGATCTGTAATTGTCCAAGTGGCTACTGCACATGTACTTATTTAATATTAAATGTGTTATTTAATTAGGCTTGGTTCTGGTGAGCATGTACAAGACGTCAGCTTTTTAAATAACTGTGTGTATTGGATCATACACATTTTAGAAATACTCTCTCAAACTTCCCGCATTGGTACCTCACCAGGGAGGTAGAAAACAGCAATAGCATTGAAAAAGTGTGATTGTAGTTCTGCTCTTCTGCAATATATTTCTACAAGATCTTTAACATCTTCTTTAACATTGTTTTAAAGGCTGGGACCAATATGGTGGAATATCTCCAACACACGGACATTGAGAGACTCGACCCCTTTGTGCTGCTGCTCAGAGACCAACTCTCAGTTGTCTCTGAGTAGGCTATGGATCAACTTCCTTTCCTAATATGAAGGAGACAATGGATACAAAACCTATAGGCAACTATGAAAAACAGGCGATTATTGTTATTCTTCTCATTATAAACTACTTAATACATCTCTCGCATAAAGTACAACAGGATAGTGGTGACGTCATTCAGGATTGGATTGCCATTGGTCAAAAGCCCTCTGAGAGAAATTGTGTGGCGACACTCCACACTCTTAGAAGAAATTGTTCTGCACAGAACCATAAAGGGTTCCTCGAGTAATCGCTCTGGTGGATCCCTTTATGGTTCTATGTAGAACCCCTTCAAAGGGGTTACATGAAGAACCCCCAAACATAGCGTTCTATACAGAACCATTCGTTTTAAAATGTTATATATAGAACCCATTCAAAAGGGGGACACGTGCTATACCTGAATTTGTTTTCCAAATACAATCTTAAAAAAATGTATGAGTTCATATATACAAACACACATACACAACGTAGAAATCGCACTACTAGTGAACTAACTTCATTTACATTATATGCCACAACTCCTCAATTTGGAAAGCAAAAACAAGACATCTGATGTAAAAGTGTAAACTAATTACGAACAGCACTTTTGATTTTTATCTTCAATTCAGGGGCTACTTATTCGCACAGTAAACTGTATTCTCTCTTCAGAGTGACTGGAATGTTTTTGCCTACATTCAACTTAAATATGAAAGTTTCCAAAAACGGCATAGTTTTCTTTAAGGCTATTCAATGCCAAACACAAAATTCTCTCTGCTTTCAGTGCTTGTCCTTCAGCACAATTACACAGGTTCATGATGTTCTCATTTCAATACATTGTTTTCTTATTTAAACTATTTGACTTTGAGCTTACATTGAGAATAAAATCACTTTTGCAAGTAAAACCTGGCCAAGAAAGGAAGCAGCACTACAATAAAACAATACACAGAATACAAAGCAGTTCCTTCAAAAGTGAAAGTGATAAAGAGTGATGTCTGTCAGTAAATTACGTTGAGATACATATTGGTTATTTTGAATTAGGAGTCCAACTTCAATATCTTCTATTAACAAGCCAAAATACAGATCAGAATTACGGGTAATTGAAAAGAATATGTAGCGCCTAGGTAAGCTTGGATGTGTTCAGAGAAACACTAAAAACGGATTGGCTTTATTTGTGGAATGCAATCCTGAAGAGTATTTGATATTTTGGGTAATAAGCTGACCGAAAATATTAGGAGAGCCATATGCACAAAATAGTATAGTCTCCTAGTGCACGTCACCGCCCTCTATTGCATAATCTACAACACCTTATACATCAAACCCAATTTACTAATATTATTGTTATGCATTCATTTGTCACATCTGCCTTTGCTGGTAAGGATAACAATACAGGATCATCAAAATGTACTGTAACGAAACCTGTCCTAGTAAGGTCGTGTCCTAACTGGATTTGACAGAGGAGCGTGTAGCTGCCACCACCTTTGGTTTACCGGACGGTCTGGTCGAATAACCCTGGAAGCTAAAATTAGTGATGTTAAAGGGAGAGTGAAAAGCCAAGAGGAAGTATATAACCAAGTCTTTTTAATAACCAATTTAATACGCTGGGTACACAATGTGCAATTTAGGCAAATAGAATAACAATCACAGTATCACTAAACAATCCATAAAAAGTAAATATCCATTAAACAGTTAAGTTAATTTCTCCCTCAAATACATACGACCAATTAATATAATAAAACCGCAATTGACCTTCATTAAAGAAATACTAAAATAAACCATACAATAAACACCAATGTAAGTGAAAAGAAACCACAATATAAACATCAGATAAACCATACAATAAACACACCAATATAAGTTACCACAATTACAACAGCAATTTCAACTATAAAAGCAAAATACAAACTCTTCAATGTAAAGCCAAAAAAACACAAAAAACGGGTTAATTGTTGTTTTAGATCAATTGATTGGAATATAGCTAATAGGATCAGCACAATCCAATCAATCACTCACTCACTTGGCCCCGTTACACAGACTGATTAATAGCAGTATGTTTAAGTCTAACCATAAATTCATAAATTAGAGCAAAGAAACTGTTACTATGTTTAAACTTGGTTTTATACAAGTCCTTGCCCAATGAAAACATGTAATCAAATACACATAATCCCACAAACAAACACATATAGATTTAAAATAGAGTCAGAGAGCTCCCGTCAACTGAACAGCTCCCCAGCATTTGGCGCACACTGCACACTGCACACTGCACACTGCACACTGCACACTGCACATGTAAAAACAAGCAGCCCCCTATTATCTGCACACAAACCAACACAAGCAATGCT